>NW_024097192.1:0-180596 GCF_016545835.1 Crotalus tigris
ATATGTGCTTCACAATTGAAGATGTACTGTACCTGCAGGGATCTTAGTGAGGGAACCAGGAGGCTATTAATTGCAGGGTGCTTCTGGCATTGATATAAACCAGCAGCTTAGTTCTTACCATGATCAATATGAGCTCAGTGAACATTATGAGGGCAGCATGAAAATCACAATCTTTTCCCGTTGCATGTTCTTAATATCCTTCATTGCTCTAAACTTGGAATGTTTACTTACCTGTTAGGCCTAATGACATATGTCTCTTCCACAAATGTGTCTAATTTATAAAATCATTGAAGTAATCCAACCATCACTAATGTCTAGATAAGCAAATCACATTAATATAGTGTTCTATGAAATCATACTTTATTTGATCTGTGCTTGATATACCAGCAATAATTTGACCTGGTTAACCTAAAATGATGGTGGGAAAAGAAGAGGAAAAAAGGACCTCTCACTATCCACTCTTTCTATTACATTTATAATTATCATAAACATATTCCTCCCTAAGTCATATATTTTCTGAAGTTTGGAAAAGTGCAGTGTTTCTCCAAAGAGAAAGTTCTCTAGACACTGATCATTAAACAGGACAATCCTATTGTCTAGCAAAGATATCTTCAGCTAAATTGGAATGTAAATTGATGTTTTGCTACATGATACTCTCTGCAAACCCAAAGCAATGTCCATATTGAAAGAACTGATTGAAACAACAGTGATAACCGTGGCAAGTGTCACTCACAATATTGTCATATAATCACAACCTTGTTCCAATGACCTTCTCACACTCGCTACCTATGTATGGGACTCCCAAATGTCTATAGAGAGTCTCAGTTATACAGATCGTGATTGTCTCAAAGGTACTTTTTCAAAAGACAGCTGGACTGAACTGAAGAAGCTTCTTGGATGAGAAGCAAAATGGTCTTCAAGGAAAAACAAAGTCCAGTTGCCTTTTGAAAAAGCACCTTCGGGACAAGGACTCCCAAACTCAAAATGCAATGATTCTGCTAGAAAAAGTGCAGCCTTTGCAGACTCCAAACAGTGAAGAGTTGTGAAATAGATTCCTCACACTTTACCCTGAAGAATACCAGGTCCTCAACATGAAGAAAGTGCAAGTAATGCACCAGCTGGGTAGCTCATGTGCAATGCACTGTTAGTCATTCAAATTTTGTTCTAGCACCATTGCAATCACTCTAAAATCATTGCTCATGATCATTTTTTTGTGCTTGAAATGTTTGTAAATTGTTATCATGCCACAATCCCGTTATCGTTTTGTCATAACCTGGCACTCATTTTCGCACTGTTGGATGAATGTATGAAGTCTAAAGATAAAAAGCCTTTGTTTTATTCAGTAACTAAAAAATAAATCCCATGACTGCTTTAGCATGTTAAATGTGCATGCTATTATTAACATCATATTACACAGCAATATAATCTATTGTACAAACTTGGAAATGATATATTGATCTTGGTGTTATCATGCAGAAATTAAAGGCATTTGTATAGACAAAGCAAACCAAGGCAAACTTCTATAATATAACTGATATGAAAAAAAAAATGGACTAGAGCAGCGGTTCTCAACCTATGGGTCGCGACCATTTTACGGGGGTCGCCAAACAACGCGATCCGCCATTTTTCCCCCTCCGGGGGTGGTGCCGCGCATGCGTGCCGCGCATGGGGCACGTGCTTGCGCACGCCGCACATGGGGACAGCACGCGCATGCGTGTGCGCGTCCGTGTGACCGGGGGTCGCCATATAAAAAGATTGAGAACCGCTGGACTAGAGCTTCATAAAACAATACTGACACTAAAGTTTTCCAACAATGTATCTTCATCACTCATTGCAAGGTAACAGTTTTATACATATTTTCTTGGAAGTAATTTCTACTGGTCACAGTAAACATCCCACCCCCCCAAAAAAAGTGCATGAGAATTGAGAGGTAAGAGTTAAAGTAATCTTGGAAAAAGATAGTTACCCTGAGCTCATATTTATTGGACTCATATTCCACTTTGCCAATCTAGTAGATTTATTAAATGATAGATGGAAAATATTGGTCACCCTATTTATTTTATCACTTTTCTGACTGTTTGCAATTCAGCCCTTAAGCCAATATTTCAAGATAGTAATACTGGAAGTCAATTTAATTTTTTTTTAGTGGGTTGCATTAGTGTTATTACTGAGGTTAAGCTTTATAATATCCTAGCAAATGCATAATTTGTATCATTTTCTTAAATTACAAACAAGTGGATTCTTAGTTAAGTTGTGGAGAAAGAGAGAAGGTAAGTAAGCTGCATATTACTTATTAATTGAGATGGAACAGTACATATGTATATCTACTTCCTTTGAACAGTACATTGGTTAATGACTGAATCACATTCAGCTTTTCAGGTCTTCCTGTCATCAGCTGGATGATCATTGGAGAAATTGGATGTTTGCCATTGGTCTGATCTAGCACAGTTGTTCTTATAAGGCAATATTAGGACAGGCTTCTAGTTTCTACAGCCTAATTCTCTAGAACTTGCCTGAAAAATCGGTGTGAATTTCTGTGCATTTGTTTAGTATCCATACAGCTCACATTAGATTAATTTCAAAAGCAGATATATTAAGGAATATAGAACCTAACATTGCAGTTCATTAATACATACATGAACAATTTCATCCAGATTTTTAGACATGTACATATTCTCCAAAGCACCTGAAGGCAAGACAAGAAACAACAGATGGAAACTAACCAAAGATAGAAGCAACCTAGAACTAAGGAGAGATTTCCTGACAGTTAGAACAATTAATCAGTGGAAACATCTGCCTCCATAAGCTGTGAATGCTCCAGCACTGGAAGTTTTTAAGAAGAGACTGGACAGTCTGAAATGGTATGGGGTAGGGTTACCCAACCCTGGTCCACGGACCGGTACCAGGCTATGGCATGCCAGCAACCAGTCCACACAAACAAGCAAAGCTCCATCCATAGGATGCAGGCAGCACACAAAACCACGCACCCTCTGTTGAGTCCGTGGCGGGACAACAGACACGAGAAGCAGCTGGAGTTCCTTCAGTTTCTTTATTCAGCGTTCAGCTTACAGGAAGATGGCTTCAGCTCAGCCCAAACGCCTCACAGCCTCTTATATAGGCAACTCCCGGGTAAATGGGTTACTTTCCCGCGCCAGCACCCGCGCATGCGCACGGCGCTGGCGACAGCCTGTCTGGTCCCGGGCAGCTTTGCACCTGCCCGGGACTGCCTGCAAACGCCCGAGCCGTTTGCAAGGATCGGGACATAAAAAACACCCCTTTCCCCCGGGCTAAAACTACTACCAAATTACAACATTTATTTTATCGACAATTTGCTTCCCCAGTGCTCCCCACTGTTTACTGGCTTTGCCTTAGCCAGGCAATGTTATGTAATCTTCAGGGTTACTTAGGAGATTTTTCTTTGCCCTCTCTGTGACCTTTACTTAGCTCTGGGTTACTGGCATAAGTCCCCTGACTGGAGGGAGGCGTGAGCCTGTTCTCTCTATTGTGCCCTGGTGTCTTCCAAGGACTGTGCCCGATGCCTGGCCTGCTTGCTTGCCCACCGGGCTCGTCAGGCCAGGGCTTCTGTTGCTTTGTGACCTGGTTGTCCTACCTAGCTGTAGACCCTCAGGCCCTTGAAGTGATAGCCACTGCTGGGCGTCTCTGTAGAACCTCCTAGGTCAGTCCAAGACCTGTCAGGAGGCTGTCCATTCCCTGAACCCCATTCTGTGCTCGGGCTCGTGTGGGTTTCTGTACTTTCCAAAACTCAGGTGTTCCCTGATTTGTGCTAGGGTTGTTGTAGTCGGGACTTGGTTCCTCGACTAGCTCTGTGTATGTTTGACCCCCTGTAGGATTTGGGGTAAGGTCAGGCCAACCTTGGGACTTGTGTGCCAGCTCTCTGGCGGGGAAATGATTTCGTTGGGATGGCCCCCGGGGTATCCCCGTACGGAGTGCTGTGTGATGTGTGTGGGAAAAGTGAGTATGGCCCACGGGGGTGACTCCCTCGGGCTGGAGTAGGCATGAAGTGCCTGTTTTGTGGGTAAGCTTCCATGGACTTCTTTTCGGAGGAATTGCGGAATCTTGGGAGGGCCGTTTGTGGCTTCCCCTCAGTGGAGATGGGCAGTAGCTTCTTGCCCTTTCCCTTGACCTACTAAAGGGTCCCCCTTTCCCCCCCTGCGAAAAAGACCCAGGCCAAGGGTCCATCAGAAAAAGGGTTCCCGCCTTAGACGGAGTTGGTCAATGTGCCGACGCAGGGGGGACACGGGGACCGTTGTCCAGGGCCTACCTTTCGTAGGAGAGGGACCTGTGGAACCTGGAAACAGAAGCGGGGACCCATGTATGACCAGGCCCGTAATTGCGAGCCCAAACCGGGGCACCCACAAGTAGTTGTCTAGGTGCCCTAGGATGTGAGGTAGATGAAGGCAGTCTGTCCGGATGCAACCGGTCAAGTATAGTAGTAAGTTGGCGCCCCCAACGAAGTTCAGCTGGACTTCTCCCTGTAGAAGTGGACGGTGTGGTGCGATAAGAAAGGAGAAAGTCAGCCAACCTGTGATGACAGTCCCCGTAGGTGAGTCTCTTCAAGGCGTCCTTTGCGATGCGCACCATGCGTTCAGCCATACCGTTGGTGGATGGGTGAAAAGGCGCAGACGTGGCCATGACGGAATCAGGTTTGCACCCTGTAAAGAAAAGCTTCGGAATTCGGAGTGGAGGAGGTGACAATGAGGGCCGTTGTCGGACAACAATGAACATTATGGCCAAGGCCCGTGTGCAAGCGCAAAAATCCCCCTTAGTACTGAATAGTCTTTGCAGTGGTGCCGTGGATGAGACAGGCCACAACCTCAAGCCATTTTGAATGGCTGTCAACAAGGACCAAGAAGAACCTGGCCTAGAAAGGGCCAGCGTAGTTCAAAATGTTGACCACCCTAGACCATGGGGCTGACTGTGTTTCCTCCCATCTATGGCAACAGAGAGCTTGGGGGCATCCTCTGGGCGAGACGTTGGCCACAGGTGGCATGGCGTGTATTGTACCTTTAGCCTCAATTTACTCTTTATCTAAAAGGGCCACCACAAGTGGCTTCGTGCAAGAGCCTTCATACGGACAATGCCAGGATGACCCTCGTGGAGGGATTCTAAGACCCTAGTCCTCATTGAGGTGGGAATGACAACTCTGTTTCCCAAAAGCAGACAACCCTGAGAAAGGGACAGTTCGTTCCTTTTGGACCAGAAACTCTGAAACTCAGGACTAGGGCAGTGCTCAGGCCACCCGGACAGGACCCAGGAGCGGACACGTGAAAGTGTGTGATCTGTACCTGTTTCAGCAGTAACATCCCTGGCACTAAGAGGGAGCTCGGGCAATGCTTGGATTGATAGAAAGTTGACAGCTGGCGCGGGGTCAGCTTCTACTACTGGCAGAGGCATCTACTTTTTTAAAGCAAAAGGGACCCTTCTTGCTTTAATTCTAATGGGAGTAACAGTGGGGTCTAGCTTTAAGGACACAGGGGGTCCTTTGAATGTGCCCAGCTGGGGGCTGAAAACATCTGAAAATTCTTTGCAGACTTCCTGTAGGTCGAGTGTTTGTAAGCTGTTGAGTCCTGTGACGTGTATCCCCAGGGCCTCAAAACAATCGAGTCCTATGAGACTCGTTCGTTCACCCCCTACTACTAATAAGTCTAGTGGACCTTCAAAGCTCTTGTATTGCACGTTAAGGGTGGCCTCCCCCTTAACACACACTCTTGAGTTCTGAAAATCTGTTATTACAATATCAGAAGGCCTTAACTTGGCCTTAGACCCACTACTGGAACAAATCTTCCTAAATGTATGCAATGAAATGATGGACAGGGCAGACCCTGTGTCTAGTTCCATAGATAATGGAACCACTTGTAGCTTCACGTTGAGTGACAGCTTTTTCTTCATGGGCTTGTGTGTGCCTGTTCTACAGATGCTTCTTCGCGAAGCGCAAAACCCTACCCTATTCTGGCTGCGCGAATCTTTGGTACATTTTCAGGCGTTTTCTTGGGGTTGTGCCTTTGTCGGATCAGATACACAGCTGCATAGCCTTGTTTGCCGCATGCCCGGCAGGCTAGCGAGATCGGCAACTTGCAGTCGGTTTTTCTCCTGTGGCGACCTCCACAGCCGATGAACGTGAGCGGAAGCCGAGGCTTCCCTTTCTGGTTCTCTTCCTTCGCGGGTTTGTGACGGTCGACTTCCTCGTCCGGATCCTCCTCGGAGTTTCGTCGGACGTCTTCCTGGTGCACGGACGCACCCTCTGCGCTGTTTCTGATCGGCCGCATGTTTTTGATGGCGCCGCCTGCTGCTTCTTCTGCGGTGACTTCCCTTAAGGCGTCTTGGAAGGATAATTCTTCCTTGGCAAAAAGTCTCTGTTGTAGCTCTCGAGGCCTTAGCCCGCACACGAATCGGTCCCTCAGTCGTTCCTCGAGGTCCTTGAACTCGCAGGGCTTGGCGGCCTTCCGTAGCGCGGCGATGTATTCCGTGGCTGTTTCACCGGACCGGTGATCCCTCTGCTCGAAGGTGTGGCGCCATGAGATAACGGACACCTTGGGGTGGAAGTGCTCTTTCAGCAGCTTCTTCAGGTCTGCGTAGCTTACAGACTCTACTGGAACAGGTGATACAAGATTTTCTGCGATTTCGAAGGCGTCTTGGCCGCAAACGCAAAGCAGGGTGGCGGCCTTCAAGCTATCTTCCCTCACTTGGTTTGCCTTGAAGTAGTTCTCCCTTCTGGATACGTAGGACTCCCACCGCTCTGGATGTGAGACGTCGAATTCCGAAAGCCTTCCGATTTTCGCCATCTTCGGATCTTCAGGAGACGGGTCTACAGCCAGCTACCCCCGCACTTGCGACCGGATGGGCGGGGAGCTGACGAGTCGAAGCCGTTCCTCTTCCGTCCGCTCAGGACTCATCGGGTAAGCTACACTTCTTCCTTTCCAGGTAGTTGCAGCATTCCACCCTCGTAGCCAGTGTTGGTGTCCTTTGGCGGGAACAGACACGAGAAGCAGCTGAGTTATCAGTTTCTTTTAGATCAGCGTTCAAGCTTACAGAAGATAGGCTTCAGCCTCGACCCAAACGCCTCGAACCTCTTATATAGGCAACTCCCGGCGTAAATGGGTTACTTTCCGCACGCAGCACCCGCGCATGCGCACGGCGCTGGCGACAGCCTGTCTGGTCCCGGGCAGCTTTGCACCTGCCCGGGACTGCCTGCAAACGCCCGAGCCGTTTGCAAAGGCTCGGGACATAACACCCCCCATTGATTTTGCTTGTCAGGAGGTTGCTGCGACCGTCGTAAGTACGAGTCAGTTGCCAAGTGTCTGAATTTTGATCATGTGACCACGGGGATGTCGGTCCGTGTGAAAACGGGTCCCAAGTGGCTGTTTTCAGTGTCGTCATAACTGTGAAGGCTGACTGAACGAAGTGTTGTAAGTCAGGGACGACTTCTATACCAATTGGCAACATACAGGTATTCCTCGTCTTACGACAGAACTGAGCAAGCTTCATGTTGCTAAGTGAGACATCCGTGGTGAATTTGGCCTCATTCTTAAGACCTTTCTCGCCTCAGTTGTCAAGTGAATCGCTGCAGTTACTAACGGTTGTTAAGTGAGCCTGGCTTCCCCCTTTGGCTTATTCAACGATCGCAAAAGCGGATCAGGTGACCCCAGGAGACCGCAACCGTCATAAATAGGAGCCTCTGAATTTTGACGCGTAACCCGTGGGGCAACAGTCGCAAGTCGTAAAAGTCGCGCTTTTTTTAAAGTGCCACTGCAATTTTGAACGGTCGCTAAACAAACCGTCGTAAGTCAAGGACTACCTGTGTACCAATTGGTAACGTGCTGGACAATGAATTGTCAGGCCTGTGCACAGTGGGGGGGGGTGGCCCTTTTTAAGCTCTCCTTTCTGTTTTGTTTTGCTTTTTTCCCTCTCCTGCGCAGAAGATGGAAATGCTTAAGGCAGAGGGGAGTGTGAAACTAAAAATGTAAGTGTTCAGCATGAGTTGCTGGGTTGTGTGGTGGCGTCTCTGTGTGCTTCTGCCCCCCCCCCAAAAGCTTTGCATGGCTTCCGCTGTGGTTTTGTGACCTGATCAGCATGCCTGACACCTTGTGTGGTTCGTTTCCCCAAGTTCGTATTAAAAAAGGGCAAAGTTGTCCGTTTGTGTGTTTGTTAAAGTGCTCTGAAAACCTCGCCTTAGCATAGCATATGTGGCTTACTTTTTTGTTTTCCTGTCTAGCCCTTTCTTTCTTTCTTTCTTTCTTTCTTTCTTTCTTTCTTTCTTTCTTTCTTTCTTTCATTCTTTTCTTTCATACTTTCTTTCATTCTGTCTTCCTTTCATTCTTTCTTCCTTCTTTCTTTTATTCTTTCTTTCTTTATTTTTTAATTCTTTCTTTCATTCTGTCTTCCTTTCATTCTTTCTTTCTTTTCTTCATTCTTTCCTTCTTTCTTTTCTTCTTCTTTCTTTCTTTCTTCCTTCCTTTCTTCCTTCCTTCATTCTTTCTTCTTTCATTCATTCTTTGTTTCTTTCTTTTTTCTTTCTTTCTTTCATTCTTTCATACTTTCATTCTTTCATTCATTCTTTCTTACTTACTTTAATTCTTTCTTTTTCTTTCATTCTTTTTTCTTTCTTTCTTTCTTCTCTTTCATTCTTTCATTCATTCTTTCTTTCATTGTTTCTTCCTTTTTTCTTCCTTTCTTTCATTCATTCTTTTGTTCTTTCATTCATTCATTCTTCTTTTTCTTTGATTCTTTCTTTCTTTCTTTCATTCTGTCTTCCTTTCATTCTTTCTTCTTTCTTTCTTTTATTCTTTCTTTCTTTATTTTTTAATTCTTTCTTTCATTCTGTCTTCCTTTCATTCTTCTTTCTTTCTTTTCTTCTTTCTTTCTTCTTTCTTTCTTCCTTCCTTCATTCTTTCTTCTTTCATTCATTCTTTGTTTCTTTCTTTCTTTTTTCTTTCTTTCATTCTTTCATACTTTCATTCTTTCATTCATTCTTTCTTACTTACTTTAATTCTTTCTTTTTCTTTCATTCTTTCTTTTTCTTTCTTTCATTCTTTCTTTCATTCTCTTCCTTTCTTTCTTTTTTCTTCCTTTCTTTCATTCATTCTTTTGTTCTTTCATTCATTCTTTTATTCTTTCATTCATTCATTCTTTCATTCTTCTTTTTCTTTGTTTCTTTCATTCTTTCTTTCTTCTTTCTTTCTTTCTTTCTTTCTTTCTTTCTTTCTTTCTTTCTTTCATTAATTTAGAAAACGGATTATCCATCACATAACAGTAACAGTATAACCAAGTTGGGAGGGACCTTCGAGGTCATCTAGTCCAACCCCTTGCTCAGCCAGGAGACCCCGTACCATTTCAAACAAATCCTTGTCCAAATTCTCCTTCAAAGATCCATTAAGTGAGTTTTGCCTCATTTTAATGACCTTTCTTGATGCAGTTGTTAACTGAATCGCTGCAGGGTGTTAAATCCGCAACGCTCCCCCCCCCCCCCCGTTGACTCAGCTGGTCAGAAGTTCACAAAAGGAGAATCACAGGACTCCGGGGACACGGCGACCGTGATAAATAGGAGTCAGTTGCCAAGCGTCTGACTTTTGATCACATGACCTGAAACAGTCTTAAGTGTGAAAAACAGTCGTAAATCCCTTTTTTTCACTGGCGTTATAACTTTGAATGGTTGTAAGTTGAGGACAACGTACATACAGTTTTTTTTTTAAAGAAAAGAACCTAAACTGTTAACAGTAAAACAAAAGGGTCTGATTTTTTTTAAAAAAAGGGGGGGGGGAGTAAAAAAGCTTCCCCAGGACTAAATTACTTAGGAAAAAAAAAGATTCTGATTATTGGAGCAACACAAAGAGGAATTTAATCTATTCCCCTTCTTTTGCTATAAAAATCACGGAGATTGGGGATTGATTCACCTATGGCTCCCCCTTTTTTTTAAAAAAAAGCGGATCTTTTCCTAATCACACATGCAATGTTCGATTGATGCCCCAGTGGCAAAGTTTTCCCTGGATTATATTGCTCCGGGCTGTAATTAAGGAACCGCATGTTTGAAGGGTTTACACCCCCCCCCCTTACAAAGAAATGGCACACCTGGGGGATGTTAGTCAGAATTTAGGGGACGCAGCAGCTGGAGCAGTAAGACATTATCTAGAGATGTAATTTGCAGTTCCCTGGAGCCACAAAAGAGGAACAGTCTAATAAAACTGTTATTAATGTCTGCCCCCACACTATAATCTGTTATTTATTCATTTGATTCAATCCGCATCACCCCAATAAAAGGAGGAAGGCAAGAAGGACACCGGGGGGGGAAAAAATCAACATTTTATTCACCCGAAAATAAATTCAGCCAACAATCGAATGGGACTGGATGGGACGCCCTTTGTAAAATCTAGATTGAATCTGAATATTCCGACTGTTTCCAGCAGACCTCAGTTTACGACCATAGCTGAACTCGCTAAGCAAGACAGCTCAGTGAATTTTGCTCCATTTTACAACGTTCCTTGCCACAGTGGTTAAAGCAGGGGTAGGCAACGTTGGCTCTTTTATGACTCGTGGACTTCAACTCCCAGAATTCCTGAGCCATCCACGCTGAGGGGAAAGGGAGAGGTTTCCAAGCTGAACCATGCTGGCTGAGGAATTCTGGGAGTTGAAGTCCACGAGTCATGAAGGGCCATAGTTCCCCCATGCTGGCTGAGGAATTCTGGGAGTTGAAGTCCGCAAGTCTGAAAAGTTGCCAAGGTTGAGGACCCCTGATATAGGGCAGGGGTAGGCAACCTTGGCTCTTTTATGATTCGTGGACTTCAACTCCCAGAATTCCTGAGCCAGCCACACTGAGGGGAAAGGGAGAGGTTTCCAAGCTGAGCCATGCTGGCTCAGGAATTCTGGGAGTTGAAGTCCATGAGTCAGAAAGCGGCCTAGGCCTAGGCCAGAGGTAGGCAAACTTGGCTCTTTTATGACTGGTGGACTTCAACTCCCAGAATTCCTGAGCTAGCCACGCTGAGGGGAAAGGGAGAGGTTTCCAAGCTGAGCCATGCTGGCTCAGGAATTCTGGGAGTTGAAGTCCACCAGTCATAAAAGAGCCAAGTTTGAAGACCCCTGGGTTAAGGGAATCACTGCAGTTGTTAATAACCCGGTTGTTAAGTGAATCTGGCTCCCCTTTGGTTTGGCTTGTCAGAAGGTCGCAAAAGGGGATCACACGACACTGCGACCGTCATAAATATGAACCAGTCGCCAAGCGTCTGAATTTTGATCACGTGACCCTGCAACGGTCGTAAGTGTGAGCGTTAAAAATAGCTAGTTTCACGTTCGTTGTGGCTGTTCTGCACTCAAAATAAGGGGTTTCAGACCAGCCGGGCGAGGCTTCAAATTCAAAATGGCCCCAAAGGTTGGCACAGTATCGTAAACCGTGGTTTGTGAAATGCGGTGACAAGAAAAACCACATTCTGGCTTAGCCGGATATGTGAAAACTATGTTATTTGGGACATATATACAAGTTTAGAAGCAACTTTCCTAATTTGAGATACGTCGGAGATCCTGAGTGGACAATAAGGTCGTCCTCGTCTTATAACCACATCTAAGCCCAAAATGGCCACTGCTAAGCAAAGAGTTGTTAAGCCAGTTTTGCCCCGTTTTACGACCTTCCATGCCACGGCTGTTAAGAGAATCGTGTAGTTGTTAACTTATGGTTAAGCTTCCCCGTTGACTTTGCCCGTCAGGAAGGTCGCAAAAGGGGATCCCCGACCCCAGGGCACTGCGGCCGTCATAAATAGGAGCCAGTTGCCAAACGTCTGAATTTTGGGAATGCTGCAACGGTCGTTCATTGTGAAAAACGGTCATAATTCACTTTTTTTCAGCGCTGTTTTAACTTCGAATGATTCAGTGAACACATAGTTGTTGAGGGCTATCTGTGTTCAAATATTCTGATTTTATAGGGGTTTTTGTTTTTTTGCTTTGATACTTTCAGGAGAGTCAAAGGCTTTCGATCCAAAGGAACCAGCATCCTGTATGTCCATACACACTGTCAGCTTTTTATACCCCCCTTTTCCACTGAAATATACGCTTCCTGGTTGAGTTTAGGAACAGCATGCAATTAATCACAAATAAAGGGTTGCCAAGCCCCCGGAAATGACTCCAGATAACCCTGCGAAGGACTTTGGACAAGCTTCTAGAGACTAATGAGGCCGCAGCCTATAATTATTGTCTTATTGAGGATTACAGTGATTTGTCTTTGTATATAAATGAGCTTTGTGGGGTGGAAACGGCTTTGAGGATGGATCATTTCATCCATCTGCTTTGCTTTGCCCAAAGAGTAACAAGCTTGGGAGGGGCCTTTGGAGGTCTGCTAGTCCATCCCCCGGCTCAAGCAGGAGACCCTATCACAGTGATGGCAAACCTTTTAGAGACTGAGTGCCCAAAAATTGGCCCCACCCCTGCTCCACCCCCTGCCCCGCCCCTGCCCCTGCTCCGCCCCCACCCCGCCTGCCTGCAGGGTCACTCACTGCCTCCAGGGCCCGCCGCAGATCGCCACAGCAGCCCAGCAGCGCCATGGCAACCACGCTCTCTGCCCACACCCCGCAGCCTCAACTGTGCGGGATGGGGTGTGAGAGCAGAGTCTTGTCTACGCTGCCTGGCTGCCATGTCCTTGGCTGCACTGCTCCGTGTGGGCCACGCTCGGGGGTGACTCTCCTCCAGGGGGGCTGCTGGTGAGGAGGGGGTCGCGGGGGGAGGCGAGGCTGGGGCAACGGCACGTGTGCCCACAGAGAGGGCTCCGAGTGCCGCCTCTGGCACGCGTGCCATAGGTTCGCCACCACTGTCCTGTCATTTAATTCCAGACAAATGGCTGTCCAATCAATCAATGAAAGGTCCTAGAAAATAATCTAGATCAGAGGTCCCCAACTTTTGGGGCACCAGGGACCAGTTCTGTGGAGAAAGGTTTTTCTGCAGACCGGAGGGGGGCGTGGTTTTGTGTGCTGCCTGCATCCGGCGGATGGGGCTTTGCTTGTTTGTACGGATCGGTTGCTGGCATGCCGTGGCCCGGTACCGATCCACAGACCGGGGGTTGGGGACCTCTGATCTAGAGAACTTCCAATTCTTGTGTCTCCAGTGTTTTTTTCCAGAGCCAGTATAATATCTATCGGAACATGCAAAATACTATGAACTGAATGTAATACAGTGAATAGGTTCGAATTTAATATGACGCGACAAAATTCATGGAATAGTCGCTCTAGCCCAGGGGTAGGCAACCTTGGCTCTTTTATAACTGGTGGACTTCAACTCCCAGAATTCCTGAGCCAGCATGGCTCAGCTTGGAAACCTCTCGCTTTCCCCTCAGCAAGGCTGGCTCAGGAATTCTGGGAGTTGAAGTCCACCAGTTATAAAAGAGCCAAGATTGCCTATCTCTGCCTCGACTTACAACAGTTCACTTAGTGACTGTTTGAAGTTACAATGGCACTGAAAAAAGTGCCCCCCAAGCCACAGCCGAGCAAGACACCTGCCTGCCCACCAAGCGGCGCTCTTCCTCCTGTCCGAGGTTTTCATTGTTGTGAGCATTTCTGTTGAGGATTGGCAGCGGGGGTGGGGTGGGGGGGGTTTGGTTTTTATTCCCCCCGTCTGCTGGGTGGTTGCAGCAGGTTTTGGTCACTTCACATGACCCTGGGACACTGTGACTGTCATAAATATGAATCAGTTGCCAAGCATCTGAATGACCCTGGAGATGCTGCAACATTCTAGCTGATCGGCGCTTCTTCTGGGCTCAGCAGAAGCACCAGGATCAGCGCCCAGCTCCAGCTGGAGCCTGACGCTGATCCTGGCACTTCCACTGAGCCCTGACAGTCCCAAAGAAGTGCCGATCAGCTGGAAAGCGGCACTGATCCTGGCGCTTCCGCTGAGCCCTGACAGTCCCAAAGAAGCACTGATCCTGAGGCTTCCGCTGAGCCCTGACGGCCCTGCAGCTCCAGCCAATCTCTCGCTTAGGCTTGTGCGGTGCTGCCACCGGTTCAGCTCATTCCCCTCCCCTGCTACCACTTTTCTAGGATGCTCGCGTACCACCTGCCAGGTGCCAATGGACCACAGGTGGTACCCGTACCACTGGTTGAAAAGCCCTGGACTAGATGACCTACAAGGTCCCTTCCAGATCTGTTATTCTATTCTATTTTATTCTCGGATGAGAAGCAAGGAAAAATCAAAGAAAGTCTTCAAAAAGCATCTTTGGGACTTCCCGAGGTGAATTTTTATCTAGCGCCAGTTTATCACCGACCATTAGTTGATTCTTGTGTATAGGCTTGAGCAATCAATTTTCTGAGCTGAAAATTACTGTAATTCTGATTCTGGGGGCCTGACAGAAGACCTCCAATGTGATCAGGTAGTTGAGTTTCTATCAGTAGGAAAGTTCTTCAAAAGGATTTTAATTAACTAACATCATCTTAGCCTGAGATCTTAGCTAACTAAGAAAAGTACCTTTTTAATCATCAATATATATATATATATATATATATATATATATATATATATATATATATATATATATATATATATATTTCCCTTCAAACATTTCTGCCTGGGGGGGGGAAGAAAGACCTCCCAGCTATTAAACAAAAGTTGCAAGATCAAAGAAGTTTTATGCAACCCAACTCTCTCTTCCCCTGACAATAGTTTGTCTTCGATCCAAACATTCCAGGAATTGCACCGACTGGAAACAGCAGCCTCTTAAATGGTTTCTAATTAATAAGCGAGCCCTGATATTTCTTTAAAATGTTAGACGGGTGGGAGATGTTCCCGAAATAAAAATGTGAAATGTAACTGTGATATTAAAAGTGTCCACATATATGGCAAAGAGTATTTCTGGAGGATGTGTCAAAAAACAACATGCAGCTCTTAGTGCATCTTTCGTATCCGGAAACGTAGGAGTATTTTTTTAAGGTCATTCATTTCCCTGTTGAAAATTTGGGACCGTGGGGGGGGGGGGGAAATTCCCAGAATTCAGTGGATGAATCCTGAATGTAGGAATTGATATTGATAGCAGTCTTCCAGTATCTGGGGGGCTCCTACAAAGAAGAGGGAGTCAAGCTGTTCTCCAAGGTGCCTGAAGGCAGGACAAGAAGCAACAGATGGAAACTAGTCAAGGAGAGAAGCAACCTAGAACTAAGGAGAAACTTCCTGACAGTTAGAACAATTAACCAGTGGGACAACCTGCCTCCAGAAGGGGTGAATGCTCCAACACTGGAAGTTTTTAAGAAGAGACTGGACAGCCATTTGTCTGAAATTGTGTAGGGTTTCCTGCCTGAGCAGGTGGTTGGACTAGATGACCTCCAAGGTCCCTTTAACTTTTTTTATTACTACTGCTACTACAATGATAATGAAGATGATGCATGAAGGCAAAGGAAACCTCCCACACCTCACTGGTGTTGTTGTTCAGTCGCTAAGTCATGTCCAACTCTTTGTGACTCCATGGACCATTGTCTCCCACAGTTTGCCCAAATTCATGTTCGTTGTAACCATGATTTATGACCTATGAGTGTGTTGTTGCATGTGTGCACACTGAGAGCTTATGCATCGGAAACAAATTCCTTGTTTGTCCAATTCTATTCCATTCCATTCCATTCTGTTCTGTTCTGTATTTCTATTCTACTCTACTCTACACTCTATTCTACTCTACTCTATTCTATTCTGTATTTCTATTCTATTCTACTCTACTCTACTATTCTATTCTACTCTATTCTGTTCTGTATTTCTGTTCTGTATTTCTACTCTATTCTATTCTGTATTTCTGTTCTGTATTTCTATTCTACTCTACTCTACACTCTATTCTATTCTGTATTTCTATTCTATTCTACTCTACTATTCTATTCTGTATTTTTGTTCTGTATTTCTACTCTATTCTATTCTATTCTGTATTTCTGTTCTGTATTTCTATTCTACTCTACTCTATTCTATTCTGTATTTCTATTCTATTCTACTCTACTATTCTATTCTATTCTACTCTACTCTATTCTATTCTATTCTATTCTATTCTATTCTATTCTATTCTGTATTTCTGTTCTGTATTTCTATTCTACTCTACCCTACTCTACTCTACTCTACTGTACTCTGTTCTTGTACCTGTTCCTGTTCCTGTTCCTATCCTAATGTCTATGGGGATTCTCAGTCTTCCAAGTCCTGGTTGTCCTAAAGGTGCTTTTTTGTTTTTCTTTGAAGACATTTCACTTCTCATCCAAGAAGCTTCTTCAGCTCTGTGTAGTATTATAAAACATAGAACAGAGAAGGCCAAAGCACACTTTCTGATAGGGAGAAGTTCCCTGAAGATGGGCTCCAACACAAATCTGAAAGCTCAGGAGACCACAGGTAGTCCTTGACTTACAACCAATTGAGCTCAACATTTATGTTGTTAAGTGAGAAATTTGTGAAGGGATCCCAGGACACGAACCAGTTGCCAAGCATCCAAATGTAAATCACATGACCCTGGGGATGCTGCAACGGTCGTAAGTGTGAAAAATGGTCATAAGTGACTTTTTTCATTGCCATTGTAACTTTGAACAAACAAAGTGTTGTAAATTGAGGACTACCTGTAAACCTCTGGTCCCGGTGACCAACCCAGCTTGAATCCTGGAAGATAGCTATGATCCCTGCCTCATTCTGATGAGATATACTAACTTGCTCTGTGAATGTTGGCTCTGTTGTAAGTCCCAACATTAGTTGGGGAGAAGAACCCTTAGTTGCAGAGTTTGGCATCTAAGCATCCCTATTTATACCCAAATCACCAAAATGACTTAGCAAATCGGCCATTCCCCAATTTCCAGAGTGAGGCGCATGCGATTCCTATCACCATCCCGTTTGTTTTTATCGCACGAGAATTATCACTTCCGTTCGCCCACATAACACCTCCAGTTATTTCTGCCAGATGCATGGAATAGTTTGTTAGTGACCTGTTTGTTGCTGTTGTCGTTGACGCCTCGGAAATCTGATGCACACACCTGGTGCAGAAAGCTTATCCTGCAACGTTAAGTTCGGCACCTCCTGATTCGCACCACGCAACACGAGACATTGCAAGGAAGCATCAAGGTGGCCGTTTATTGGAAACACAAGGTGCTTAATTGCTGTACGGGAGCACATTAAGCGAAGAACTTTGGATTCTAAAAGAGACTTTGGAGGGCTGTAAACGTTTATAGCCTCACCTGGGTTAACAAAAGTTTCCAGTTAGATAGACGCACTTTGCTAGCTTGTGAAGGCGGTTTAAGTTGGACCGATGTTGGCTTGCGTTGATTCCTCGCTTCGAATGTTGCTCCCTTCTTACCTGCTTACATTTAGTAATGTAGGGGGTCCTCAATTTACCACCACAATTGAGCTCAAACATTTATGCTGCCAAGAGAGAAATCTATGCTGTACATTTTACAACCTTTCTTTGCCCCAGTTGTTAAGTGGATCGCTGCAGTTCTTAAATTAGTAACACGTTTGTTCAGTGAATTTGGCTTCCCCCATGGACTTTGCTTGTTAGAAGGCTGCAAAACGGGGTCACGGCAACCATCATAAATGTTAGTCGGTTGTCAAGCGGCCAAATAAAAATCACTGATCCTGGGGATGCTGCAACGGTCGTTAAGTGTGAAAAACAGCCGTAAGACACTTTTTTGAGTACCGTTGTAACTTTGAACGGTCACTAAGCGAAGTGTTGCGAATCGAAGATTACCTGTATAAGATAACCTAGGTCAGATTTGATCCTGACCTAGATTAATCTAGGTTGTAATCCACTCTAGGTTCAGGCATCAAAAGGCCATATCACTGTTTCTGACAGATTTTAATAATTCAACAAAGGAAGCTGAAACTAAAACATATAAGGAACGGTTGCTAGAATTGGGTATGTCTAGTTTAAGGAAGAGAAGGACAAGGGGGGACATGATAGCAGTCTTCCAATATCTCAGGGGCTGCCCCAAAGAAGAGGGAGTCAAGCTATTTTCCAAAGCACCTGAAGGCAGGACAAGAAGCAACGGGTGGAAACTAATCAAGGAGAGAAGCAACCTAGAACTAAGGAGAAACTTCCTGACAGTGAGAACAATTAATCAGTGGAACAGCTGCCTCCAGAAGCAGTAAATGCTCCAACACTGGAAGTTTTTAAGAAGAGACTGGACAGCCATTTGTCCGAAATGGTGTAGGGTTTCCTGCCTGAGCAGGGGGTTGGACTAGATGACCTCCAAGGTCCCTTCCAACTTTACTACTATTACTTTCTGTTTGGGGCTGAAATCTAGCCCTTTTATTAACTACGACCCTCTTTTTTTATCATAAGGGATGATTCTGGCATCAATTTGGCTTGATTTGTGTGTGTGTGCTGTTGCAGACAGTCCCGACTTTACAACAGTTTATTTCGAAATTGCAGCAGCATTGGAAAAAAGGGATTTATGACTTTATTGCTGAAGAATACAACAAAAAAACGACGACTAAAGACATTGAAGATAGAGGTATACATCTGGACTAACAGCCATTTTTTTAGCAGCGCTAAAAAAAGGTGACTTATGTCTGGTCCTCGCAGTTATGACCCTCGCAGTATCGCCATGACCACGTGATCAAAATTTGGACACACGCTTACAAACCAGTGTGTGAAGACAACATCAAAGTCAGTTGCACCCAATTTTAGGACCTTTTTTGGGGGGGGCACGGTTGTTAAATGAACCACTGTGGTCCTTAAGCGAATCACGCAGTCATTAAGCAAATCCAGCTTTTCCCCTTGGTTTTCCCCTTGGGAAGCAGGCTGGGAAGTTGTCCTTATTCGCAGGTGGCCATTTTGATCATGTGATCACAATGAGGCTGCGACTGTCGCAAGTGTGAGGACCGGTCATAAGTGTGAGGACGGGCCGCAAGCCACTTTTTTTTTTTAAGTGCCGTTGTAAATAAAAAAAATAAACTCCATTCAGAATCTCCCTCTCTGTTTTATACTTTTTAAAAGCAATGTCATGATTTCTTTTCAGGCTGCTGTAAATACTGTTGAGAGCTAGAATTCAAGAAGAGCAGAGAAAGTTATAAAAAAATGGCAAATATATATATATATATAAAATAGGAGTCTCTGAAATGTTCAGAGGGAACATCTGAGAACATCAAATATCAGCCAGGATGAGTCATTGGTCAAATGAAACCAAGGAGAGCTGAGAAAAAAAGAAAAAAAAGAACGAAGCTAGCAACTAAAAGATGGGACCAAAATAGGCTTGCGTGAACTAGGACACAAAAAAAATAAAAATAAAAAAAACTCCTCTGAGATGCAATCAAAATAAAGAACAGAGGCGTGAAAATAACAGTCAGGGTTTCGGGTATTTAAAGCCTGACCACAGGTCTTACATCAAACTTTAGAAACTGGTTTAATCGTGGAAGGTTTGGATTCCAGATCTGAGGGGCGGGACTCAGCCCCTTGTCAAATATTTCTGAGTGGAGACGATGGGAGACCCCAGAGCTTCTCGCTATGAAAGGAGCAATAAAGGGTCCTCGGTGGTTTTCTTGGAGACGTTTCGTTACCCAACTAGGGAACATCATCAGTGTTGAGAAGGGAGTGGGTTTTGGGGGGGAGGAGGAGGAGGAGAAAGAGGAGGAGGACAACTGTGGTGTCCTTGGTGCACCACACAGTTGTCGTTGTCGTCCTCCTCCTTCTCCTCCTCCTCCATCATTCCACAAACCCTTCTCCCTTCTAGCACTGATGATGTTACCTGGTTGGGTAATGAAACGTCTGCAAGAAAACAAGCAAGATCAGAGAGCACCAAGGACCCCACAGTCCTCCTCTTCTTCCTCATTATCCTCATCCTCCTCCATCATTTCACAAACCCTTCTCCCTTCTAGCACTGATGATGTTACCTGGTTGGGTAATGAAACGTCTGCAAGAAAACAAGCAAGATCAGAGAGCACCAAGGATCTCACAGTCATCGTCATCATCTCCTCCTCTTCCTCCTCCTCCTCTTCCTCCACCTCCTCCTCCTCCTCCTCGTCCTCCTCCTCCATTCCACAAACCCCACTCCCTTCTAGCACTGAGGATGTTAGCTAGTTGGGTTACGAAACGTCTGCAAGAAAACAAGCAAGCTCAGAGAGCAGCAAGGACTCCACAGGTCAACCCTGAGCTGCAAATATTCTCCTTTATTGGAGCAATAAAATCTAACATGGTGTTCTTCAACCTGGGCAACGTTAAGCGGTGTGACCTTCACCTCCCAGAGTTCCCCCCCCCCCAGCCAGCATGTTTCCACGTTTGAAAAACGCTGGTCTAACAGACCAGATCTGTTTATGGGCAGATCTCTGTATGTGAATATATTCTCTAATTTCATTTGCTTTTGTTTCCCACGGGGTATTTTGAGTTATTTGTTTACCCTACCTGTCTAGGCTCTCAAAATCTGTTCAGCTGAAACCCAAAGCTGCATACACACAACGTATTGAACTTGGTAGTTGTAAACTTGGTTTGTTTCTTGGGAGGCTTATGGTGGTTTATGCGCTTAGAGACTTTCTATTTTCTGGGCCTTTGATCTTATCTTGTTTTTTGGGTTGTTGTTTTGTTTTTGTTTTTTTTAGATGAAAGCAAGCAATCCCAGAATTCTTACTAAGCAATTAAGAGGATTGTGTTGACTCTTAATGCTTCGGTTTGTGATCCTAATTATGATTAATTTGCTTTTTAAATTCCTGTCTCTCTCTCTCTCTTTTTTTTTTCTTCTTCTCCTCTGAACAAGTCTGTGTAATAATATATGTATTTATGCATCTGTTTTGTAATACCGAGGAAAAAAGGTGAATTCTGCAAAACTCTTTCCTGCTTTAAATAATTTAAAATGTATTCTCACTGATGCTCTTTCACCCTTTTCTGCGACTGACATTCTAGTTTGCATCAGCTTACAGTGCAGGGTTTTATTAATATTAAACACGGTTTAAGGCAGATTAGCAAGCAACATGCATTTTGGACAGGGCGTTTTGTGTGTGTGACTTCACAAGGACACACTTACATTGTGGGAGTTCTAAGCTGTGGAAGGGGAGGGGGGAGTCCTACCTTGTTTAGGCTGACATTCTTTCTGGCTTTTGCAAAACTTCGCATTTTCCTCTTTCGAGGTAACTCCCAGAAAAGAATGTAAGTATTAAATTTACACGCCGCCTGTCTCCGTTGAAGCAACTGCGGGCAGTTACTGAAAAAGAGCAGTTAGCAAGAGCAAAACTGGGGGACAGAAAAAAAAGAAACGCACCCCAACATAAGTGAGTTGTAGGAAATTCACATTTCAGGATAACAATAACCCTGAGAATGGATTGTACAGGTAGCACTCAATGTACAGTTGAGCCCAAAATTTATGTTGCTAAGTGAGACATTTAAGTGAGTTTTGCCCCCTTTTACGACGTTTCTTGCCACAGTTGTTAAGTGGATCACTGCAGTTGTTAAATCAGTTAACACGGTTGTTAAGTGAATTTGGCTTCCCCCATTGACTTTGCTCAGAAGGTCACAAAAGGGGACGGTGCGACCGTCCTAAATGTGAGACAGTTGCCAAGCATCCGAATCACGTGGCCCTGGGGATGCTGCAACGGTCATAAGTGTGAAAAACGGTCCTCAGTGCCGTCGTAACTTCAAACAGTCACTAAGCAAACTGTTGTAAGTCGAGGACCATCTGTACGATAATGTTTAAAAACACGCACACAAGGGCCACTCTCCACTCAAGGAAATGCATTTTTACGATGGAGCAAAACTCATCTAACAAGTGTCTTGCTTAGCAACAGAAATTTTGGGCTCAACTGCCGTCATAAGTTGAGGACTTCCTGCGTTAGTGAATTATTTTTCTTCCACCTTCCTTAAGGGGGCTCCCATTTGCAGACCTAAAGTCTTGGGGAACTGGAACTTAAAGGAAAGGTACAGAGGCATCCAAGGACAGGTCAAAAAAAAAAATCAAGATGGCAGCTTTGAAAACACACATGCACGTTAAAAAGGGGGCAGAGCTTCAATCGTACCTTTGTGGCTGCTATTTTGATTTAAAAAAAAAAAAAAAAAAAACAGTTTTCCACTGATACCCCTTCAGAAAGTTGCCTGAGCTCACCCCGGTGCAAAAGACATGCAGAAGTGACACCTGGAGGATTCGGTGGTGAGATTCAGCCGGTTCACACCACTTTGGCAGAACCGGTAGCTAATTTTTTGTTCCCCAGGCTGAGAATGGATAGATAGATAGATAGATAGATAGATAGATAGATAGATAGATAGATAGATAGATAGATAGATAGATAGATGATAGATAAGAAAAAAAGAAAGAAAGAAAGAAAGATGGATGATAGATACACAGACAGACAGACAGATAGATAGAGAAGATAGATAAATAATAGATAGATAGATAAAGAAGAAAGATGATAGACAGACACAGATAGATAACATAGATAAATGATAGATAGCAAAGAAAGAAAGAAAGAAAGATGATAGATACACAGACAGACAGACAGATAGACACAGACAGACAGACAGATAGATAGATAGATAGATAAGATAGATAAATGATAGATAGATAGATAGATAGATAGATAGATAGATAGATAGATAGATAGATAGATAGATAGATAGATAGAGTGGTGGGATTCAGCCAATTCGCACCGCTTCGACAGAACCGGTAGCTAATTTTTTGTTGCCCAGGCCCAGAATGGACTTCCGGAAGCAGCATCCACCCAGAGAAGCGGTTGTTCACTTATTTGAATCCCATCACTGATCCCCGGTGATGAATCGAAAACTTGCTCACCCCCCCCCCCAACTATTCCCAAACTACGCCCCCCCCCCGGGAAACGAAGCTTCGGAGCAGGAGCTAATAGCCGAGGCTCAGTGACTTTGGGGAAAATCAAGCTCCAGCACTAGGCACGTTCCTGTGTAATTCATCAAAATTCATCCCTTTCCATAGGCTGCTAGGCAAAATTAAATCAGTGAAGGCCGAACGCTGCGTTTCCGATCTGTGGAAGACAGGAATTAAATGGAGAAGGCTGGCAAAGGCGTGATTGCGCCAAATTGAAGAGGCTCTGCGTAATTGCAGGCGTCTTCCAACAGACAGGATCTGTGAGCACTGTTGCGTGTTGTGCCGGAGATGCAGAAATGTTAAATTATAAAATACAGTTTGGAGCGGCTGAAAACTCAGTTCTATGGAGTTTCCCCCAGAGAATGAGATGGCTGGATGGAGTCACTGAAGCAGTAGGTGTGAATTTAAATGGACTCCAGAAGATGGTAGAGGACAGGAAGACCTGGAGGAACATTGTCCATGGGGTCGCGACGGGTCGGACACGACTTCGCAATTAACAACAACAACAACATGGAGTTTCCTTAGGCGAAGTTATTCAACTTTTTGGACAAACGTGCCACCTAGCGGTCGTGAGTGGTACTGCAGCCTTCATTTGCCATTGTAAAGATGCTTTCGTTGTGTGGAGGATTCGGGACCGTTGTGAAGGCTTAAGACAGGGATTGTTGTACCTTTGCGGACATGACAGAAACCGAGGAGAGTCTTCTGTTTTGTCCTTGAACTTCTGAGCCACCTTCACCGTCCTTCAGTAAAATAAAAACCTATCTATAGATCGTGGGCGGAATATGAGTTCAGTAGCCGAGAAATGTCATAGAGATGTTTAAGTTATTAAAGACTTGAAGGAAGCGGTTTTCTGACATCACCAACCGGTACAAATGAATTCCCAGACTTAAGTGAAGAGGTAGTAATCACCTTAGTAATATCATACAGCAACTGTGAGAGGGACCTCGGTGTCCTAGTGTCAGACTAGGGGTGGACTAGAAGACCTCCAAGGTCCCTTCCAGCTCCATTCTGTTTGACTGAGTAATGGATTCGCTGAAAAAAAATAACGCCATTGAAAAGGCAGCGCCGTTGATGTAGCTGTCATGGTTCCGACAAATGGAACTCTTCAAAGAACTTCGAGGCATTGTTTACCTTAAAGAATCTTTTATTTGAGACGCATAGCGTCGGCACTAACACAATCGAAGCCAAAAACTGGATTCCCCTCCCCTGAGCACATAGTATCAAAGCACAATTCTCTCCTCCAATTAACAGTCATAAATCACGTTCCCCAATAGTTTGAAATGCAGGCTTCCCCTCCAGTTCTCCAGCCCGCCAATTCTTTATCATCTCTTATTTCAACAACCTTGGTTCTCAAGCTAGGTTCAGTGTTGTTATGTCTAGCTGGACTCTTACGTACATTTCCCCCCCCCCCAGCATCATCTAACTCTAAAAGCGAAAAAGAGAAAATGGCCACATCTCCAACTGTTGTCAGCGCAAAAACATCCGATGTTAGCAGCGTTGACAGTAGCGTTCCTTGAGGGCAGGCAGTTGCTGCAACATTGGCGGGCGACCGCGGCAAGTGAATTTTTGCATAAAGCAATTTGCCTTTTAAAACAGCTGCTTCTTAACCAGGAGCGGCAAATTAAGATTTTGCGCTCTGTAAGGAGCTGCAAATGAATGGTGCTTTTTTTTTTTAGCAAATAAATGCTAATGTAATCTTGCCGTTGTAAAAATAGAAGGGGGGGGGCTGGCCAAGGACAATCAGGGACATGTTTTTTTTTTCCTGTTACTACAGGTCATCCTCAACTTACGATTACGATGGAGCCCAAAATTTCTGTTGCTAAGTGAGCCATTTGTTAAGTGAGTTTTGTCCCACTTTATGACCTGTCCTGCCACAGTCGTTAAGTGAATCACTGCAGGTTGCTAAGTTAGTAACCCAGTTGTTAAGTGAATCTGACTTCCCCCGTTGGCTTTGCTTATTGGAAGGTCTCAAAAAGGGATCGCGTGACCCCCCCAGGGACACGGCAACCGTCGTAAGTGTGAATCAGTTGCCAAGCATCCAAATTTTGATCATGTGACCCTGGGGGGGAGATGCAATGGTTGTAACTGTGAAAAACGGTCGTAAGTCACTTTTTGCAACACCGTTGTTACTTCGAACGGTCACGAAGCGAAATGTTGTAAATGGAGGACTATCTGTATTTCATTCTCCCCCCTCTTAGCACCCCTTCCCCAGTCACACACACAAGCTCCCTCGTTCACAACATGGAGCTATTGAAAAAGGGGAATGAAATGTGGCGATGTTTTCACAACCCGCCAAATATCACAATTTTAATAAGACAGGCCTGTGTGAGGTTGGGTGTCAATAATGGGGGATATCTGTAGCTGGTGGTTGAAATGAGGGTATACCTGGCTGTTTTCTCGCGGACATTTCATTAGCTGAGCACATAACATCATCCGGGCTAGATTCTGACCATTGGATCTTTGTGGAGTCATACATTTTGGGCCCGTGTATACAACAGGTGTTGGAAGTTGCGTTGCTTTGAGTGTTTGGCTTTGCACAGTGTGTTTAACTTGGTGACTGATTTAGGCCATTTTCTAGTTTCGCCCAGTGAGTACTTTGCGTCGAAAAGTAATTGATTAAGTACTACAATGAACCCATCAAAAGATAGGCCTTTGACTAGCCTGATTTAGCTCATTGTGTGAATAGGATCTTAGGTTGTTGATTTGTCATCGCGTGTAGTTTGGAATTCTTTTGAGGTAGCTAATGTAGTAGTTTAAAATGGTGCAAGGAGACATATAGTCAAATATCTCCAGATGCCACTAAACATACAAATGCCGCTACACTTAATTTACAACTGCCACTAAACGTAGCATACAAATGCCACTAAACCTAACATACAACTGCCACTAAACATACAACTGCCACTAAATGTAACATACAACTGCCACTAAACTTAACATATAACTGTCACTACATAACATACAACTGCCAGTAACTTAACATACAACTGCCACTAAACATAACATACAACTGCCACTAAACATAACATACAACTGCCACTAAACTTAACATACAAGTGCCACTAAACGTACCATACAAATGCCACTAAACATAACATACAAATGCCACTAAATTTAACATACAACTGCCACTAAACCTACCATACAACTGCCACTAAACTTGACTTAAAAATGTAAACTTGAGTTTTCTTGAGTGCTTAACTTCATTTTCTCTCTGTGTTGTTTTGCTTTGCAGTGTTGTTAGACGAGTCCTCACTAGAATGAGCACAAACAATACCGAGTAACAGCTTTTGTACATCAACATTAATGGAGGAGAAGCCTGGGAGAAGATCCTGGGATGAAGAGAACACGAATGAACAAATGAATGAACGAACGAATGAATGAATGAATGAACGAACGAATGAAAAAGCTGCCTTCTAAACATTGCTCAGCCAGATCCGGGAAGAATTCTCTGGTGAGAAGATTCGAACATGAATTTGGCCATCAGCTGATTAGAAACCATGGCTCTCGACAACATTCAGGAGGTGCGCAGGAAAAGTCACACAAGGGGAACACATCTCAGAGGGGAAGCTATAACACATCTGTGCATCAAAGAAATTTGCACACTTTTTAAGGAAAGAAAACATTGCAAGAGGCAGGAAACGCCTGGAAGAAAATAGGATATCCTTTGCCACCCAAAACAGACGGTCGTGTTTCACGCTACCCATAAAATGTGTTGTTGTTGTTGTTTTTTCATCCGCCATTTGCACCATGCTCCATTCTGGCCTCCGTGGGTCCCTCTGCGTCCTTTCTTGGGGGTTTAGCCCACCTACAGTGAAGAGGGTGTTTCTGACACAGTCCTTTGTGTAGCTGAGATGATGGTTTCCCAGTGTGAAGTTGCATTGGGGTGGAGTTATGGATGGGGGGTTGGAGGGATGGGGGGGGTCTTTCTTGGAAAATCAATGGAAGGGGAACTAGCTCGCCTTCTTCCGCCATTTTGTCACTGGCGGGAGAGGGAAAAGCCATTTAAATGTCTGCCTTGCATGTTTGCCTGTCGCTGACCTCCTAGTTCTGTTCTTAGCAGGGAAGGAGAGGGGAGGGGAAGAGGAGGAGGGGAGGGGAGTAGGAGGCGGAGAAGTAGTAGGAGAAGGAGGAAGGAGGAGGGGAGGGGAGGAGGAGGAAAGAGGAGGAGAGGAGTAGGAGAAGGAGGAAGGAGGAGAGAAGAGGGAAAGGAAAGAACGAGAGGAAGAGATAAAAGGAAAGAAGGTGGAGGAAGGAGGAGGAGGAAGAGAAGGAGGAAGAGAGGACAGAAGGGAGAGGAAAGAGGAGAAGACAGAGGAGAGGGAAAGGAAGGAAGGAAGGAAGGAGAATGGAGGAAAGGGAAAGGAAAGAAAAGGAAAGGGGAGGAAGAAGGAAGGAAGGAGAGTGGAAGAAAGGGAAAGGAAAGGAGGAAGGAAGGAAGGAAGGAAGGAGAATGGAGGAAAGGGAAAGGAAAGGAAAGAAGGAAGGAGAGTGGAGGAAAGGAAAGAAGGAAAGGAAAGGAAAGGAAAGGAGGAAGGAAGGAAGGAAGGAAGGAGAGTGGAGGAAAGGGAAAGGAAAGGAAAGGAAAAGGAAAGGAGGAAGGAAGGAAGGAAGGAAGGAAGGAAGGAAGGAAGGAAGGAAGGAGAATGGAGGAAAGGGAAAGGAAAGGAGGAAGGAAGGAAGGAAGGAAGGAAGGAAGGAAGGAAGGAAGGAAGGAAGGAAGGAGAATGGAGGAAAGGGAAAGGAAAGGAAAGAAGGAAAGAGAGTGGAGGAAAGGAAAGAAGGAAAGGAAAGGAAAGGAGGAAGGAAGGAAGGAAGGAAGGAAGGAGAGTGGAGGAAAGGGAAAGGAAAGGAAAGGAAAAGGAAAGGAGGAAGGAAGGAAGGAAGGAAGGAAGGAAGGAGAGTGGAGGAAAGGGAAAGGAAAGGAAGGAAGGAAGGAGAGTGGAGGAAAGGAAAGAAGGAAAGGAAAGGAAAGGAAAGGAAGGAAGGAGAGTGGAGGAAAGAAAGGAAAGAAGGAAAGGAAGGAAGGAAGGAGAGTGGAGGAAAGAAAGGAAAGAAGGAAAGGAAAGAAAAGGAAGGAAGGAGAGTGGAGGAAAGGGAAAGGAAAGAAGGAAAGGAAAGGAAAGGAAGAAAGGAAGGATAGTGGAGGAAAGGGAAAGGAAAGGAAAAGGAAAGGAACGCAGCCCTTCCTTGAGAGAAAGGGGAGAGAGAGAGAGAGAGAGAGAGAGGGAGGGGAGAGAGAGGCGTTTGAGAGGTGCAGCGTTTGGCCTCCCCTTCTTCGCCCAATCTCACGTCAGCCTCTGAAGGCAGCTACCTCGCCCGGGCTCCCTTTGGGAACGGCCCCGTGGGCATCACGGCGGAAGCTTTTTATACGCTCCACCCAACGACTGGCCAAGCAGACAGACACATCCAGCCATATTGGGGAGCCACGGCTGGGAACGCTGCCCGCTTGGGAAACCTGACTTGAGGGGTCCACAAGCAACATCGCTCACGTTTTTATTAGAAGTGACGGTAATAAGGAGCGCAGAGCTACTCATCGTGTTCTCCAGTCCTAAGAACGTCCTCCTGGAATTATTGAAGATTTCAATAGTACAAATCTTGCTCCTTTCTGGCAGGTAGGCCCCAAAGTCAATTTTTTTTGAGTCCAGAAAGAACAAAAAAACAAACAAAAACCAAAAACGCATAATTCTACAACGGTAGAGAATTGCTGATCCCTCCTTAAACGAAATTTACAGAATACAGAATAATAGACCTTTAACCTTCTCCTTAAACTGGAGACCCTATATCAGTGATGGCGAACCTACGGCATGCAGCAGCCCCCCCACCTCGCCTTGTCCCACAGCAATGGCACCCCCACCCTACCCCCTGCCTCAGCCCGCAAGACGAGCCTCCCGCCCACCGCCCCACCCACCAGAGACCCCCTGGATCTCCCCCCATTCCTGCCCAGCCCCCATAGGTGTCCCCCCCACAAGCAACATCAAGGTGGCCACGCCCACCCCAGCCACACCCACTCAGTCTGCCGTGTCCACGGCAGCCACGCCCACACCCACCCACCGTGAGAGCACCACAATGCTGATGCGGCCCTGGCGCTTTGCGATAAATAGGTGGGTTTGGGGTTGTGGTTTGGGCACTCAGTCTCTAAAAGGTTCGCCACCACTGCCCTATATTATTCTGGACAAATGGCTGTCCAGTCTCTTCTTAAAAATTTCCAGTGTTGGAGCATTCACCGCTTCTGGAGGCAAGGAGTTCCGCTGGTTAATTGTTCTCACTGTCAGGAAGTTTCTCCTTAGTTCTAGGTTGCTTCTCTCCTTGGTGAGTTTCCATCCATTGCTTCTTGTCCTGCCTTCAGGGGCTGTGGAGAATAGGTTGACCCCCCCTCCTTTGGGACAGCCCCTCAAATATTGGAAGACTGCCATCATGTCACCCCTAGTCCTTCTCTTTGTTAGGCTAGACATTCCCAGTTCCCACAACCGTTCATCGTATGTTTTAGCGAATGAAGGTGAATATCCGGGTCCCAGGATCCTACAGTGTGTTTTAGCTTTTGGTATGTTGCAAGAAAGAAAAAGTAAAGAAACCATTTGTCTGAAATGAGATAGGATCTCCTGCCCGACCGTGGGGTTGGACTAGATGACCTCCAAGGTCTCTTCCAATTTTATTATTATTATTATTATTATTATTATTATTATTATTATTATTATTAATCATCACACAGTCAGCCAGGTGTTCAGACTGGATTTGGCATTTTTTTCTACCTATCGAGTCCTCACCAAGGACCTGGGACAGGCAGATGTGGATGTTTGAATTGATGGTATTACAGATCTCGTCGCAGGATGGAAGCAGTTCCTAGTAAGGCTGCCTTTTGCAATTGACTAATGGTGAATTTGTCATTGGCAATGGTGTTCAAGTGGTGCTCCAGTTGTTTTGGGATTGCACCCAAGGCACCTATTACAATTGGTACCACCTATTGGTACTATTGGTATCTTTATTATTATTATTATTATTATTATTATTATTATTATTATTATTATTATTATTTTCATTGTAGCCATCTAATCAAAAACAAAGGAGTTGTGACAGAGATATTGGTAGAAATGGGTCCTGGAGGATTAAAAACAGACATTTTACCTCAAAGCAAGTGTGAAAAAGAACATCATCCTGTCAGTTACAATTACAAACGGTGGCAGATGTTTACAGCTGGAGGCATCAAAGACGTGACGGCTGCTAATGTTAGCTTGTTCAGTTGGAAGGGGAAAAAAAAACTATGAGAATGGGGCCACGTTTATCTATAATGATGATTCCACCCAGTGGTAGGATTCAAATAGGTGAACAACTGGTTCTCTGTGTGGATGCCGCTTCCGGAAGTCCATTCTGGGCCTGGGCAACAAAAAATTAGCTACCGGTTCTGCCGAAGTGGTGAGAACCGGCTGAATCCCACCACTGGTTCCACCCTTAGTTTCCATTCCACCTTGCTGATGATGACACAATATGAAGATTTCCCTCTCTGCTCGTAGCCACCTCTTAAGCAACCTCAGCTTCTTAGTTCTTGGTTCTGATCTTCACTTTGATTGCTTTGACCCTGCAAATCTTCTACTCCTACGGATGTCCTTCACTGTGTAGCTTTCCCCTCCTCCCAGCCTTCTTACTTACGTCTGCATTTACTCCACCACTTTCATAGGTGAAGTCTCCAGTAGCAGCCATAAGCCCTTTCCCCGATCTTGACAAAAAACGCCCATAACACAAGTTGTCCACACCAAAGTCATGGGCTGGGTCTCCAAATGGGAAAGCCTAGCTCCTTCAAGCTCCATAGCATCCATCCACATCCTCACTGTGGATCCGATGGTGTGTTAATAACAAAATACCTTGTAAACCAATGTTGGATGTTTCTGTTGTCATTCGTGTGTAGGTAATTTACGTGTGTGTGCGCCGACCTGTGTGTGTGTGTACGCGTGTGCCTGCACGCACGTACACACGCGCATCTCATTTTGAGTATGTACCTCCTTAAATGTAATAGAAGTACGTTTTTAAACGGCTTACACTACGAACGCTTTCTTCGTACCAACTCATGCTCATACGTAGGGTTCTTTGTTTTGAGTTTGTCCCGATTTCCGTTCCTCTGTTTTCATTTTTTTTAAAAAAAAAATGGTTGCCCTCTTGTAAAATAAAACCCGCCGGAATTCCTGACTTTCTGACGAATCGAAAGAACAATAATTTTGGTTACTTTAAAAGTATGCTTGTTATTAAAAGTACTTAATAAAGGTCACGACCGGACTTTTGTAGCATACTCGAATAAAGTGTGCTAGTGCCTTTCGCCGATGGCTTCAAGACGTGGCTTGCTTTGTGTCCTGGTTGTCGTTTTTAATTCCATCCCAATCTCTTCCCTTCCTGCTTGTCTGATAGCAATATGGAGCACGGGTCAAACAGGAAATAACTCACAGGCAAAATAAACAGACCATGATCTCTTGACTCTGAAGTTCTTTGCAAACGGTTGCCTCCAGCAACCAGCCCTGCCCACACATTCCTTTTTTGTTACGCAGCCTCCAAAGCATGACTTCTCACTGCTTTCTCATTCTCCCCTGGAGTTGCCCCATTGCCTCCCTCTGTCCTACTCGTATGACCTGTTTACGAGCGTCTCTGAGGTCTTCCAGCTGTGCTTCCTCCGAGTCCGACTCAGCTTCCCAGCACAGCTGGCTCTCAGCTTGATCACGAGTGGAAGGACCAGCCTCCTCATCAGTCTGTAAGTCCTGCAGCTCATCAGAGCCTCCCTCCGACCCTGATGGCTCTCCAGGCTCTCCTCCTCCTCCTCTGATTCCCCAGACTCAACTACCGGATCATAGGCTGGCACGGAATCACAACAACAGGTGACCACTTGACAGTGGCTGTTAGAAGTTACGATGCAGTTCCCAAAAGGCCCAGTTCCCAAATTCTAATTTGGAGAATTTTACCTTTTCAATCTCTCCGAGCAGAGATTTGCGCTCTCCATTTGGCTGGTCTGTTAGCATTATCTTTGAATACACACATATACACACAAAGAGATTTACGAATGTCCCAGGATAATGTTGCAGGATCCAATCTGGGCTGGTCACCTGGACCGGAAGCTTAGTCTTCCGAGCTTTGTTCCGTGAAGGGGGGCTCCAGCATGAGTGCAAAAACTCAGGAGACTGTGGTTTCTCTGCGTCATATAATATATGTGAGTATATGCATAATACTGTATTTATTTATTTTTGTCATATTTATGTAGCGCACATCGGAAGAGGTGACTCTTTCAGAGCTGTGCGTGACAAAATTTTCATTTTAATATATGCCCGATGAGTGTACATTCCAAGTGACAATAAAGTTATTATTCTAAAAAATAAATAAATAAATTCTATTCTATCTGGTCCCGGTGACTGACCCAGATTGGCTCCTAAAAAGTAGATTTACGCCCTTGCAGTTTCTTGCTATGAAAAGCCAGCACACCCAAATAAGGGGGACGCTGGAGCTGGTGAAAACCTTCCGCTCGTCAGGTTTGTGTTTTGAATTTCACAGGATGACAACAGTCACAGTTGTGGTGCAAACCGCTTACGGGGAAGCACTTAAATGAATTGAGCCTTTATCCAGCAGGGCGATGTTCTCTTTTTTTATGTGTGGCTTGCAATGTGCCATTTTGTCCACCAGATGGCAGGAAAGCATCTTCTAAGACAGGGGTCCTCAACCTTGGCGACTTTAAGACTTGTGAACTTCAACTCCCAGAATTCCTGAGCCAGCCATGTTGAGGTAAAAGGGAGAGGCTGAGGAATTCTGGGAGTTGAAGTCCACAAGTCTTAAAGTCCCCAAGGTTGGAGACCCCTGTTCTAAGAATAACAGAATAAACTATAGAAAAGTCAGTAGAAGGAAGCCGGGCAATCAGTTTGCTTCAACATACTTTATGCAGCTAGTCCTCAATGTACAAACACAATTGAGGCCAACATTCCCAAAGGAGACATTTGTTAAATGAATTCTGCCCCCATTTTACGAGCTTTCTTGCCACAGTCGTTAAGTAAATCACTGAAAGTTAAATTAGTAACACGGTCATTAAGCTTTCCCATTGACTTTACTCATCGGAAAGTCGCCAACATTGATCACGTGACTCCGGGAGGCTGCGACCGTTATAAATAGGAGTCAGCTGGTCCTGGTCACGTAATCAAAATTCAAGACATTTGGCAAATGACTCCCATTTAGCAGTTGATCAAAAGTGCCTATTTTAGATTAAATCTTTTTTTCTTTCAAAAGTACCCATTTTAAATGAATTTTTTTTTTCATTTAACAACCATTTGAAGTTATAATGGACTAGGAAAAAAAGCGACTTCTTTACCATTTTTCATACGACTGTTGCAGCATCCCCCAAATTCAGACACTTGACCACTGACTCGCATTTATGACGGTTGCAGGGTCCCGGGATCACGTGACCAGCTTTTGTGACTTTCTGAGGAACAAAGTCAACGGGGAAGCCAGGTTCCACTTAACGACTGGGTTACTCATTTAACAACTGCAGTGATTCCCTTAACGAATGTGGCGAGGGAGGTCGTAAAATGGGGCAAGACTCACCAATGTCTCGCTTAGCGACAGAAATTTTGGGTTCAATGGTGTCCGTAAGTCGAGGACTCTCTGTACTTTCTCCTCCTCTTCCTCTGTTGTTTTTTCTTTCTTTCTTCTTTCCTCTATTTCAGGGGTAGGCAACCTTGGCTCTTTTATGACTCGTAGACTTCAACTCCCAGAATTCCTGAGCCAGCATGGCTCAGCTTGGAAACCTCTCCCTTTCCCCTCAGCGTGGCTGGCTCAGGAATTCTGGGAGTTGAAGTCCACGAATCATAAAAGAGCCAGGGTTGCCTACCTCTGGCCTAAGTCCTCCTGTTCTAAGTGGTGAGCCTCCTAGACTGGGGGTAGGTAACCTTGGCTCTTTTATGACTGGTGGACTTCAACTCCCAGAATTCCTGAGCCAGCATGGCTCAGCTTGGAAACCTCTCCCTTTTACCTCAACATGGCTGGCTCAGGAATTCTGGGAGTTGAATTCCACGAGTCATAAAAGAGCCAAGATTGCCTATCTCTGCCCTATATCAGGGGTCCTCAACCTTGGCAACTTTAAGACTCGTGGACTTCAACTCCCAGAATTCCTGAGCCAGCATGGGGGAACTATGGCCCCTTCATAACTTTGGACTTCAACTCCCAGAATTCCTGAGCCAGCCTGTCTCAGCTTGGAAACCTCTCCCTTTCCCTTCAGCATGGCTGGCTCAGGAATTCTGGGAGTTAAAGTCCACGAGTCATAAAAGAGCCAAGGTTCCCCACCCCTGTCCTATTTTGACAGGATCTTCCTGCTTGCATTTTCTTGCTTCCATCCGTCCTTTCCTAGAACTGATTTTCTCAGCCGTGGCCCTTAGATGAGTGGAACAGAGGAGCTGATGGGTTACAGCAGACTTTTTAAATTAAGCCAAGGGCTGTGTGAAATGAGAACCACATGTGGTATACAGATCTACAGCTTCTAAACACAGGACGTAAACCTCCTGACCGTTGTGAGGAACTAATGGGCCCCTCCTAATCCTTCTCCTCCTCCTCCGCTCCATCCTTACAACATGTTCTGAGCTGAGGAACACAGAAGATCTTGTGATCTTGTCTTGGCCTGCTTGAGCCAATTCTGAGGCTTTCTCAACTTTATCCCGAGAAAGCAAATGGCTGATATTTGAAACCTAGACGCTGCCCTCATTCCTGTCTCTTGCCAAAGTCTTTGTTCCTCCCTGTTGTTGCAAGAAGTCTGGCGTTCCCTGGGGTGGTGAGCTTCAAGCTGGAAGGCAGGGCAGATGTCAGAAAAGAAGAAGAAAGAAGAGCTTCTTAAGTAGTGTCGCATTTTTTGCGTCGCGTGAGGAAAGCACATCTTCCTTCCCCTGTCCTTACCACTTTCCACAGAGGGACGATTAAGAGCATCCTGTCTTATGGCATCACAGTCTGGTTTGGAAGCATCACTGCAGAGAGTGGTGAGGACAGCAGAAAAAATTATTGGGAGTTCATTTCCTTCTATCCAGGACATAACATACAAGTGTTGCTTGAGCAGGGTCTGAAAAATTGTCTGGGACACTACCCATCTTCTTCACAACCTGTTTTCCTTGATACCTTCTGGAAAGAGGGGGCTTTGTGGTATCCAAAGCAGAACATCCAGATTCAGTCACACTTTTGTTCCATATAGTATCAACCTTGTGAACTCTCAAGCTTCCTCTTTCCGCTACGTGTTCAAGTTGGAGAGTGATTAATATATGTTACTTACATGTAAGGGTGTAGGTCTATAGCAGTGGTTCTCAACCTGTGGGTCGGGACCCCATTTGGGGTCGAACGACCATTTCACGGGGGTCGCCAAACAAGGCTGTCCGCCATTTTTCCCCCTTTTCTTTGGCCACGCCCCTGGCATCCGGTGATATATAAGTGGTTGGGGGTCACCACAACATGGGGAACTGTATTATGGGGTTGCGGCATTAGAAAGGTTGAGAACCACTGGTCTATAGGTATGTATGTACATGCACGTCTATATGTGTGTTATGTATGTGTACGCTTTTGAGAGCTAGCAACAGAATTTAATTTTTAATGTGTGCCAATAAAAAAATGACGGGAAGTGGTGCCATAGAAAATCCCGCCAAATGTGAAGACACCAAAGGAGTACGGCGAGTGAAGTTCACAGAGCCTGGTTCGACCATCAATTCAGACGTCTACTGTGAAACACTACGAAAACTCAGGCGAGCCATCCATAACAAGTGTTGGGGCCTGCTGACTTCCGGTGTGGTGTTGGTTCACGACGATGCTCGCCCGCACAACGCTAGACGCACCCAAGAACTTTTGAAGCAGTTCCATTGGGATGTTTTTGATCACCCCCCCCCCATAGCCCAGATTCGGCGCCAAGCGACTATTATTAAGGAATTTCAAACCTTGTAAGATGCTACGACAAGGGCCTCAATTTGAATGGCGATTATGTCGAAAAGTCATGTCATGTTGCAGTTGTCTAATGCGTACAATAAAAGTTCTGTATCTGCGAGTGTCTGTCATGGATAACCAAAGGGAGGTTTATTTCCAAATTGCCCTTGTACATAAAGCTAGTTTTTCCGTGCAAACCAGAATGAGTGTGACACACACATCATTTATGGCTTGTGGAGCACCACAGACGCTTGCGAAGACCGCAAACAAGGAATTTAGGAGCAAGTCAACATCTGCAAAATGGCAGATGTGGCGGAATGATCAAAGCCCAATTTCTTTTCCATCGGACACCGGTAACAATGCCGAGATCAGTAGCTGGAAGCCAGATTCCAGAAAAGAGGGAATTGGGTGTTGGGAAATCCTGCTAGAAAATACGGATAGTCCTTGACTTACGACAACTATTGAGGCCAAAATTTTGGTTCTTAAGCAAGACAGTTGTTAAATGAGTTTTGCCCCATTTTACGACCTTCCTTGCCAGTTGTTAAGTGAGTCACTGAAGCGGTTAAGTTAGTAACCCGGCTGTTAAGTGAAATCGACCTTCCCCTTGACTTTGCTTATCAGAAGGGGATCACATGACGTTGCCACCGTCATAAATACGAGTCAGTTGCCAAGCGTCTGAATTTTGATCACATGACCCCAGGGATGCTGCAACGGTCGTTAAGTATGAAAAACGGTAATAAGTCACTTTTTTCAAACAGTTGCTGAATGAAGCAGAAGTCTAGCTGTATAAAAAAAAAAACATCAGGGGAAAAAAAATGTCATTCAAAATGGGCACTTTTGAAAGAAAAAAAAAGGAAGTTTAATCAAAAACGGGCGCTTTTGAACAACTGCTCACCGGGACAGAAAGTTTAGCCAAAAATAAAATGAAAATAAAATGGAAGTATTCCGCCATTTTGAATTTTTTTTTTTTACACCCACGCTGCCGAACAGTGTAAGAGCGTTGCCATGGCAACAAAACCCATCAGCCTCACCTCAGCCAACAAACTTTGACGTGGGGCAAGAATTGATAAGATTGAAAGCTGTCTTGGCTTGAGGGCATGTCACACATTAACCTCCAAAGTTATGTTTTTACCTCAGCTTCCAACCAGGTAGACTTCCCTGAGGGAGGTGAAAAATCTTAAAACCAGTGTGCACTTTAGATGAAAGAAGGCGGTTTAATTTCCAGGGCTGGGTTTACGTTGATGTTACGAGCATTCAAATGAAAAACTCAACCCGATACGGGGCTGGTCTTAACAGAAAGAGACAAAATGTGGTGGAAACCTTCAGAAAAAGCAACAAAGGGGCTGCCACAGAGAAGAGCAACAAGGAGGATTAGGGGACTGGAGGCTAAAGCATATAAAGAACGGTTGCTGGAATTGGGTAGGTCTAGTTTAATGAAGAGAAGGACAAGGGGTGACATGATAGCTGTGCTACAGTATCTCAGGGGCTGCCCCAAAGAAGAGGGAGTCAAGCTATTCTCCAAAGTGCCTGAAGGCAGGACAAGAAGCAACGGATGGAAACTAACCAAGGAGAGAAGCAACCTGGAATTAAGGAGGAATTTCCTGACAGTTAGAATAATTAACCAGTGGAACATCCTGCCTCCAGAAGCGGTGAATGCTCCAACACTGGAAGTTTTTAAGAAGAGACCGGACAGCCATTTGTCTGACATGGTATAAGGTTTCCTGCCTGAGCAGGGGGTTGGACTAGATGACCTCCGAGGTCCCTTCCAACTCTGATTCTATAAGGATCTCCTGCTTGAGCTGGGGGGGGGTTGGACTGGATGACCTCCGAGGTCCCTTCCAACTCTGTGATTCTGAAAGGGTTTCCTGCCTGAGCAGGGGGGTTGGACTAGAGGACCTCCAAGGTCCCTTTATGTCATTCTGTTCTAACTGGATGTGTCATTAGAATGAGGGGGACACCACCCTGGGTAGGGATGGGGCTGAAAAGGGCAGGAGAAGATCCTTAAAATGATCAAAAGGATGAAGAGAAAATCCTCTGCAGAAAGTCAAGAGGATACAGGAAGTTTTCTACTTATGACCACCCTCAATAGTCCTTGACTTGACAATCATTCTTTTAGTAACCATTCACAGTTACAACAGCACTGAAAAAAGTGAATTATGACCAGTTTTCATATTTAACGCCCCTTCGTCACGTGATCAAAATTCAGGGGCTTGGCAACTGACATGGACGTATGACTGTTTCCCTGTCCCGGGATCATGTGACCACCATCCGTAACCTTCCCAACTGGCTTCCAACAGTTGACGGGGGAAGCCAGATTCTGGCTGAACAACTGCAGGAATTCAATAAACTGTGGCCAAAAAAAACCCCACATCGTCATAAAGTGGACCCAACTGAACTGTTACAACTGCCTCGCTTAGCAACAGAAAATTCGGGCTCCTTGTGGTCATCTATCTGTAACTTGTGGAACCTGTAAATAGAGAGATTTTATTACTCCGAATGGCCAAGACATCTGTTCAACCGGTTTTAAAACAAAGCGTCCCCTGTAAAAAAAAAATCATTAGCTTCTGAAAATTTGAGAAAGGTTAAAATCGCACATGTGGTTTCCTAGATTCTCCAAACCCTTTTGCCTTAAGGCTAACTAAATTCAGTTAAATGTATTTTCTTGGCTCGCCTGCCCCATTAAGGTCAGATTGAGTTGATGTGTCCTTTGACCCATCCGTGAAGGAATGCCACTTTATGGGATCCAAGGGTCTCTTTGCCACCGTGCCCATTGGGCTTATACATTTATAGTTTTATGTCTGTTCTCCTGCAATCGCCACCTTTTTTGAGAAATCTTTCATGTGTTTTATCGAGTTGTTGTTGTTTTCAGTTTTGCAAACGGGCCAGAGTGGGTGGCGAGTTGCGTAATTCTAGGAGCCTAAATTGTAAATAAATCAATAAACGCTCATTTATCTTAACTCTTCTTGCACAATGAAACCAGTTGCAAAACCTGTTGCTTTTATATAACCAGTGAGTCTTTTTCTTCCTATCTCATTATTATTATTATTATTTGTTTCTTGGTGTGGGAAGTAGCTGCGTGCTTAACTGGAAGGTAGTGCTTTTAATTAAAATCATCTTAGCCAGAATCATCTTGTAGAGCTGAAGGAGACTACTACAGTGAGAAAAATTCGAGATCCTTGACTCTAAAGCCCCCCTCCAGTGTAAAATAAGACATTGAAGGCAGGACAAGAAGCAACGGGTGGAAACTAATCAAGGAGAGAAGCAACCTAGAACTAAGGAGAAACTTCCTGACAGTGAGAATAATTAACCAGTGGAACAACCTGCCTCCAGAAGCGGTGAATGCTCCAACACTGGAAGTTTTTAAGAAGAGACCGGACAGCCATTTGTCCAAAATGGTATAGGGTTTCCTGCCTGAGCAGGGGGTTGGACTAGATGACCTCGAAGATCCCTTCCAACTCTGATTCTATAAGGGTCTCCTGCTTGAGCTGGGGGGGGGGGTTTGGACTGGATGACCTCTGAGGTCCCTTCCAACTCTGTGATTCTGTAAGGGTTTCCTGCCTGAGCAGGGGGGTTGGACTAGAGGACCTCCAAGGTCCCTTTATGTTCTAATTGGATGTGTCATTAGAATGAGGGGGACACCACCGGACAGCCATTTGTCCGAAATGGTGTAGGGTTTCCTGCCTGAGCAGGGGGTTGGACTGGATGACCTCCAAGGTCCCTTCCAACTTTACTACTATTATTATTACTATTATTATTATTATAAGACATTGTTGGGTCCTCCTGCAGGGGCTGTTGTAAGAAAGCTGATTCTGAGAAGGAAAAGAAAAATCAAAAAGGCCTTTAATATTTGTTGGAAATGATGCTACCAGATTCTTGATTTTTTTTTTTTTTAATTAACACAGACTAACATGGCCTTCATCCTGCAAGGAAAACTGGGAAACAAAATTCAAAGGGACATTTCAGTCTCACTTCTGAAATAGTATAGATTTTCCTGTTTGAGCAGCAGACTGGACTAGAAGACCTCCAAGATCTATTCTATTCTTTCCTGTCCTATTCTGTATTTCTATTCTATTCTGTATTTATTCTATTCTATGCTATTCTGTATTTCTGTTCTATTCTGTATTTCTATTCTAATTCTATTCTATTCTGTATTTCTATTCTATTCTATTCTATTCTGTATTTATTCTATTCTATGCTATTCTGTATTTCTGTTCTATTCTGTATTTCTATTCTAATTCTATTCTATTCTGTATTTCTATTCTAATTCTATTCTATATTTCTGTTCTATTCTGTATTTCTAGTCTATATTTCTGTTCTATTCTGTATTTCTATTCTATTCTATTCTGTATTTATTCTATTCTATATTTCTATTATTTTCTGTTCTGTATTTCTGTTCTTTTCTATTCTGTATTTATATTCTATTCTATATTTCTGTTCTTTTCTATTCTGTATTTCTATTCTATTCTGTATTTCTATTCTATTCTATATTTCTATTCTAATTCTATTCTGTATTTATATTCTAATTCTATTCTGTATTTCTATTCTATTCTATATTTCTATTCTATTCTGCATTTCTATTCTATTCTGTATTTTTCTCTTCTCTTCTGTATTTCTATTCTACTCTACTTTATATTCTATATTCTATTCTATTCTTTAAAAAAACTGCTACTCTTTCAGATGTCTGTGGAGATTCTGAATCATCCAGGTCATGGGTTTTTTTCCCCAAAAGGCAACTGGACTTTGTTTTTTTTTTTTTTCCTTTGAAAAACGTTTCGCTTCTCATCTGAGAAGTCTCTTCAGTTCCCGAAGGGGAGCCATCCCAGAGAAGGCCCTTCTTCTGGGCCCAGCCATGGCACTCCTCAGGAGAGGCAACCCATAAAAATGGAGGCGTTTGACTGAGTAATAACAGATAACGTGGTCCCCAAGCCGTGTAGAGTTTCAAGGTAGCAACCAGCACCTTGAATTGCACCCGGAAACAAATGGGTATCCAATGCAGCTCCCGCAGGAGAGAGGGGAAACAACATACACACCTGGAGACGGCACACAACCATGTGGGCCTCTGCATTTTGATCCCATTGGAGCTCGCTGAACTCGGAGTCTTTGCTGTAAAGCTGCAGAAGTCAAGAACCTCAGAAGATAGACGCAGTCTCCTGCTAGGAAAACACACAGAGGGCTTTCAAATTTTGCACACTTGTTCCCTATATAGGTAGTTGGTTGGAACATGTTGCAACACATCAAACACCGGAAACCTCACAACAGAGAAGAGATTCATTCAACAGGAAAAGCCAATGGTATCTCCTGGTCAAGTAGCTGTCAGATGTTCCTCATAGCAACCAAACTGATGTTTCCCCCTAAGGCAGTGGTTCTCAACCTGTGGGTCGGGACCCCATTTGGGGGTCCAACGGCCATTTCACGGGGGTCGCCAAACAACGCAGTCCGCCATTTTTTTCCCCCTTTTCCTTAGCTGTGCTCCTCCCTTTTATTCTATTGGCTTTCGAAAGCCAATAGAATAGACTCTCTTGAATAGAGTCTAATTCTATTGGCTTTCAAACAGCAATAGGAATTGTCCAGGCTGTCTCTGCCCTGCTGAGCCCGCCAAAAGTCCCATTCTGCAAATGGTGCTGCACCAGTTGAGTAGTCCTCGACTTACAACCGGTTGAGTAGTCCTCGACTTACGACCGGTTGGGGGCTCGCGGCATTAAAAAGGTTGAGAACCACTGCCCTAAGGCTCTCCTCAGAATATAAACACAACACTCTTACCTGAGCCTCAGCTGGGGTTCAAACAGGTCTGTCTGCTTTCTTACAAAATGCGAGTCCAAATATGGCTTTCCCCCCCCCCTTCCCCGCCCTTCTTTTTGTAGCAATGCAACAGCTTTTTCTCCTTGGGAGCGAACCCTGTGGTCCTTAGGGGTCCCCGAGAAGCTGCTTTAGAAGGAAGCAGCATTTTAAACTTTCCCCATTTCCCATTTTATGCTTCAGTGCAAAAGAGGAAGGATGCCTTTGTTGAAACCGAAACTCGCTTGTTTGACTCTCAAAACAATGATATTTTGCATTGACCGTTAATGGCAATTCAAGATGTTAATGCCAGAAAGGTAAAAACAATGACTGGTTGGTTGGTTGAGGCAAACAGATAGTAGGCAAGGATGTTCTTCAGATCATCTTCGTGCATGTTTCTTGGCAGCGTCGGGGACTACCTACGTACTTGTTCACTACCCCAACTGAAACGTGGAAATACTACGGTTGCAGAATTGAATAGACTCTAGAGCAGGGGTGGGCAACCTTGGCTCTTTTATGACTTGTGGACTTCAACTCCCAGAATTCCTCAGCCAGCCACGCTGAGGGGAAAAGGAGAGGTTTCCAAGCTGAGCCATGTTGGCTGAGGAATTCTGGGAGTTGAAGTCCACAAGTCATGAAGGGGCCGTAGTTCCCCCATGCTGGATCAGGAATTCTGGGAGTTACAGGCCTAAGCCAGGGGTGGGGAACCTTGGCTCTTTTATGACTCGTGGACTTCAACTGCCAGAATTCCTGAGCCGGCATGGCTCAGCTTGGAAACCTCTCCCTTTCCCCTCAGCGTGGCTGGCTCAGGAATTCTGGGAGTTGAAGTCCACGAGTCATAAAAGAGCCAAGGTTCCCCACCCCTGCCCTATATCAGGGGTCCTCAACCTTGGCAACTTTAAGACATGTGGACTTCAACTCCTAGAATTCCTGAGCCAGCATGGTTCAGCTTGGAAGCCTCTCCCTTTCCCCTCAGGAAGGCTGGCTCAGGAATTCTGGGAGTTGAAGTCCACCAGTCATAAAAGGGCCAAGGTTGTTTACCCCTGGCCTAGGCCTAGGCAGCTTTCTGACTCGTGGACTTCAACTCCCAGAATTCCTCAGCCAGCATGGCTCAGCTTGGAAACTTCTCCCTTTCCCTTCAGCATGGCTGGCTCAGGAATTCTGGGAGTTGAAATCCACAAGTCATAAAAGAGCCAAAGTTGCCTACACCTGGTCTATCCCGAGTGAAATTAATTCCATCTCCAGTTCGATAAATTTGCATTCTTTAATACAAAACATTCCATTAACAAGGAACAGATTTGGGCAGGCAAAGCTGCGTACAACTCTGTTGAGATTTTGAAAATTTCAAATTTCAAAGGCACGCTCTGCTTATTTGTGCCAGGGTTTGCCAAAGGCGAATAACATATCATGTTGGCCACCGGTTGCAGAATTTGGTAACTACAAACTTGGGTTGGGAAGTTACCTACGGTCCAGACGGCCGTAGCACGTTCTGACTTACACAACAGGACGTTAAGTAATAATGACCAGGAAAAACAGGCCCATGAATTGTCGCACAATCTAATGAATGTAAACCCCCGATTGTTTTTCTCCAGGCTTAATGGCCTTCAGATCTGTTTGGATTGCAAGCAACGCAAGAGTCCAACAGCTCAGCCCTTGATTATGGTACTTTTTACTGCAACGATTAACAATCCTTGGATGCTGAAGCTAATCTCTTTATTAATTTTGATAGTGCTAAAAGAAGCACTTAACACCGAGAAAAACCTGGAATTATTTCAGGACAGCTGTGGAATGTTTTATAAATCCACAAAGAAAGTTATCTAAAAAAAGAAGAGAGGCGGATCGTAGTTTCTTTTTTTAAGTCTGGGTGAATCACAAGTCTGAGATGGCAGAGTCTATTTTGGGCTGCTTATAAAAATGGCTGCACCTGAGTACAAAGGCTGAACTCCTTAATTCACATCTGGTAACAAACTGTGTTTAGCCAATAGGCAATTGTGGGTGCCAGTTTGCCAGTAGCACAGGACAGTCTTCCAAGACAGGACAGCCTTGCTTCTTCTACAGGTAGTCCTCGACTTACACCAGTTCATTTAGCGACCGCTCAAAGTTATAGCGGCGCCGAAAAAATGCGACTTTCCACCATTTTTCAGTGATGACCTTGGCAGCATCCCCGTGATCAAAATGGCATGGCAACTGACTCGTATTTACGACGGCAGCTGTGTCCCAAGGTCACCTGGTCCCAAAAGGGGACAATTTGCCACTGCCAATTCGCCGTGGGACGACAATTCCGTTTAATGATTTAAAATAAATTAAAAAAAAAAAACTTTTGCAATTCGCATTTTCGTTGTCCCTCTTTGAACGGTCGCTAAATGAATTGTGGTTGGTTACCTGTTATTTCCAGTTTCAATATTCATTATGGGACTCGCCAGCCAAGTCATCTGTAGGGCACTGGACTTTGCATCTTCTGTAAACACGAACGACGGGTGGAAATTATTAGAACTGAAACTGCGAAAGAGGAAGACTCCTTTTGATGTTTTTCCTCACACCGTGTTGTCATCGAAAGTGCTCCTCTCCAATTTGCAAGCCGCTCCTATACGTAGAATGTCTTCTTTTTCACACCGTGTTTCTATTCTGATCCCAATTCCCAGTTACCTTTAGCGAGGCTTATCATAATATATATGAGGTTGCAAGAATCCTAGCAATGGTACCGTTTTCAAATCAGAACCAATCTATTTTATGGTACTCGACATATCCAGAGCCTCGGTACAATATTCAATATACGTAGGATGCTTTCCAGGGCTTTTTAAAAATCCAGGGTAACTATAACCGTGCACGGGACTGAGATTAACGTGATGTTTGGTGTGTGAACTGAAATGGCATAATTCTAATTCCTAAAACAAGGTTAATAGGACACGAAATGGAGGTAAATGGGGGGTTTTACCGTAGTTTAAATCCCAACTAAATATAGGTTCCAAAGTTCACAGTCTACCTTTTAATATCTTAAAATTCCTTTTACTGTCTTGCCACTCGGCATTCCAGCAGACCTGTGTCTTTGGGACTTGTGATGGGAGCTGCAAAAGCAACAATTATTCACGCTTTCAGAAGTGTTAAATGCCACCCACCCTGATCTTTTCTGCGAGTGTGCATTCACCACGCCCCAAATTTAAAGCATTTACCAACATAACGGCACACACAAATATATTTTATTTTCTCCCAATGTGTTAAAAGAGAAGCTTGCTTTTTCCTGGAGATAAAAAAAGGATGCCCTCTCTCGGAATTGGGAAAGAACACTAGAGGGCATTGAACATCTTCAGCATCAAAAAAACTAAACCTGTGCCCATCAAATTCACAAACCTGTGTTTGTGAATTTCGCTCACAAACACACCTTTAATACGCAAGCGTGCCGAACGGAGGATCAATTCAAGAACCCCGAACCGGACAGCCGGGACGAGAGAGAGAGTAAGCCTCTTTTTGAATCAAGCTCCAACGCGTGATTTTGACTGGGAAGTTAAAAAAGAAAATGAAACACATTGTAGGGTTGATGGGACACATCTGCATAGTTTTTCCTGGCGATACAGTAGGGGTGGTCCTCAGCTTACAAGTTCATTTAACGACTGAAGCTACAACGCCACCGAAAAAGAGCAACCTATTAACCATTTTTCACTTGCGATCTTTGCAGCCTCTCTGTGGGTCACGCAATCACAATTTGGACACTTGTCAGCTGACTCGTTATTTATGACAGCTGCTGTGTTCCAGCATCACGTGATCCCCTTAGGTGACCCTTCAAAGTCAAAGGGGAAGCCCAATTTAACAACTGCGATTCACTTAACAACTAGGGAAAGAGAGGTCGCAAAATGGGGGCAAAAACTCAACGAATGTGTATCGCTGAGCAACAGAAATTGTGGGCTCAACGGTGGTCCTAAGTTTGTCACTCCTTTGTTTTAGGGTGAATTTTCCTTCCGCCCCCCCGGGTAGACCCCCATCCTGGTGCTAACCAGATCTGCCCTTGCTTAGTTTTTATCAGTCATCCAACATCAGCTGGACAATTGTTCAGAAATTAGCATTTCTGGAAAGTTGAAAAGATAAAAATTCTGTATCAGGGATCCTCAACCTTGGCAATTCTAAGACTCGTGGACTTCAACTCCCAGAATTCCTGAGCCAGCCTGGCTCAGCTTGGAAACCTCTTTCCCCTCAGCGTGGCTGGCTCAGGAATTCTGGGAGTTAAAGTCCACGAGTCATAAAAGAGCCAATGCTGAGGACCCCTGATATAGACTGGGGTAGGCAACCTTGGCTCTTTTATGACTGGTGGACTTCAACTCCCAGAATTCCTCAGCTAGTACATCTCAGCTTGAAACCTCTCCCTTTCCCCTCAGCATGGCTGGCTCAGGAATTCTGGGAGTTGAAGTCCACCAGTCATAAAAGAGCCAGGGTTGCCTACCCCTGGCCTATCTCCACCCACCTTCCCTGTAATTAATCTACTTTAATAGTATCCTCCGTCTTTCATTCATGCAAAATGTCCCTTTGTTGTTAATGTAACAAGATCCCTTTTCATTTGGGTCAAGTTCTGTACCTTTTGGCAAAGCCGATGACCATCTGACTGCAGTTAAGGCTTCGCAAAGCAAGCTAAAGATGGACAGTATTTAATATTTATTTGTTACGTATATGTAGGGGTGTGGGTCGTACATAGTATGTTTAGGTGTGTGTCATGTATGTGTTTCACTTTGAGAGCGGGCAACTAAATTTCATTTTTTATGTGCCGTGGTGCCCACAGTAAAAAAATGACAATAAAGGTTATATCTTATCTTATTTAAAGCAGAGAGGCAACGTCCACCCCAGACTTTATTTTTCTCTAACGTAATTTCTGTTCAGCATTGCAAAATTGGGACTCCCGTAGAGCTTTTGATGAGTTTGGGGGGACAAAAAAAAAAACCAAAAACTTCAGGGGGCAGATCGTGAATAGAATTCCCCCGTTCATGGATCTTTCATCTCGTTTCTAAAATAAAAGCATTTTTTTAAAAAAATAAAATAAATGGAAACAGGTTTATAGCAGGATGTTGTTTTTTTTTAAATTCGTCCTGACGTAAATATTGTTGAATTAGTTACTAAGAGTCACACCACTTCCTGCTTGGCGAGAGAATCATTAACCCCATGAAAGTCAGCTGTCTGCCTTAGAACTGGAACAGGAGTCTTTCACGGCTGAATACACTTGAGGAGGATTGGATCAGGGTTCCCATCATCCCCGGTCAATCCAGCCAATTGCTACGGTGACCTTGGACCAATGAATTATGCTCTTGGCCTGTGGCAGAAGTTAACTCATTTGAACGCTGTGCTTTCCTGCTTATATGAAACTCTCCGGATTCATCCACTCCTTTTAAAAAAAAGGAACATTAGCCTTTGCAGAAAATTGAAGCGGTGTGCATGCCGTAGGAAGGAAAAATTCCCCAAGAATATTCTGGTGTCCAATTTTAGGAACTTTCCAATAGTTTGAGGGAGGAGATGCTAACCAGTTTTTTTTTGCTGCAATCTGTCCTTCTGTTCCTGCAGGTTAGGAATCCAGTGAACAAAAGGGTTTAATCAAACGATATCAGAAGCTGATTTTGGAAAAGCACCCTGCTTTGTAAGGAACACTGTAGAGATAAAGCTTGCTTTCATACTTATTTATGCATTCGTCTTTAAATTATGCCCCTAAGAATCGTAACTGAATAGGCGGACTTAAAAGCACACATCTGGACTGTGTGATTGTCATTAACAAACAACAACAACAAAAGCCAGCTAATTATTTTAATTTTGCTAGCAGTATTTGCTATTTGTTTCCTCTTGCGTGGATCTACATCTTTAAGCTGTAAAATGCTCTGTTTGTTTGTTCGAGCAGGGCTGGTCCCTCCAGGAAGTGCCAAAATGCCTTTTGAATTATTACATTTTCCACACGGCCTTTGAGAAATCAGATTAGATGGCAGAAAAGCCAAGCAGAACAATAGGTATTCCTGTCAGCTGTTCTGGGTGGCAGGCTATCTCAAGAGCTTGTGTAACCTGTCTCAAAAGCTCTCTTTAATGAATAAGCCAAGTATACAACACACTACTTTTAATCGGTTTCATTGCACACAAAGGGAGAACACACGTCTACTACATTTATTTAGTCCAAGCAGGACTGTATTTAATTAGTAGTGAGGAAACCCAGTCCTATTATGGAAAGCAGAGAATGTTAGTGGCTCCAACTTTTCTGTGTTTTAACAGATATTATGCCAAATCACTCATTTTTTAAGATTTTTTTTTATTTTTATCTCCAAAGTTAAAATGCAAAATAGAAAGGGGAAAAAAAAATCAACTACAAACAAAACATCCAAACACAAAAAAACAGTAATAAAAGCATGTATATAACACATATAACATTAACATTAAACATAAAAATGTCCATCCTGGTTGAATGCTGAAAAATGTTATCTGTTACGTGCCCCTGCCTTGCATTACAGCTCTACAAATAGTTATGAAGTTTCCCGTCTGCATTTACCAAAAATATTATCTTACATCAAAAGAGGTCACCGATGTGGCAATCTACGATCTCTCAAGTCAACCCACCATCTATTCCCTTAAAAATAAAAAGTGAAGCGGTAACCCCAAGAGCAGAATTAGTCTTCAAAGCCCTCTTTAATAGTCTGTTATTGTATCTGAAGTCCACAAACGGCTTCCAAATCTCTTATAAATTTATCTTAATCCATTGTCTCTAATCAATGCTGTTAAATGTTACCATCTTTCCCAGTTCGGTCAATTTTAAAATAGTCAGCGTCTCCTTTTCTTTCCAGTATTTGGCATAAACAATCCTAGCATCAGTCACCCTATGGGATGTGTATATATAATGTATGTTTTTACTTGTGTGCAGTGTGCACTATGGACCGCACTTAATTTCGTTGTGAGCTACACAATGACAATTAAGGTATTCTACATTCCAAAGAAGTCAGCCCCCCCCCCTTACCAGAAAAGGTAAAAAAAAAGAAAAGAAAAAAGAATGCAGATTAAATATATAACCCCAAAAGCCTATTGTTCAGAAGCAGCAGATTAAGAAATGACAAATACCTGGGAATATGTGTCTGCCCTTATTGGTAGCATTTGGCCAACTTAGTTATCTCAGGAGATAAGCAGGGATGGGGCTGGTTACTATTTGAAAGGTGGACACTTCCACAGAATACCACAAGTATAGGTCAGATACAATAATTAAGGGGGGGGGGGAGAAATCAGATGAAGGTGATGTAAATCTCGCTTCCAAGAAAATGACAGGGCCGCAAGTTCAATTCAAAGAGACTTTTTTTTAAAGAATATAGTTTTTAGTATTTTAATAACCACATATACGTAGCTCTCAACTTACAACAGTTTGAAATTGCAACAGCGCTGAAAAAAAGTGACCCGTTTTTCACACTTACGACCGTTGCAGCCTCCCTGTGGCCACGCGATCAAAATCCAGATGCTTGGCAACTGACTCGTATTTATGACGGGTCACGTGATCAACTCTGGAGACTTTCTGATAAGCAAATTGATCTGGAGGAACGGACAGGAAAGCAGCAAGATTCCCGCCTACAGAGAGCTGGCGAAAGAACAGAAGACCAAAGCGGTAAAATGACTGGCAGTTCCGAGACTGCGGCAATACAAGCTTACATGCAGGGCTGCCTACCGCTTTTCAGATTTTCAGCTCCCAAGTAGCTACTTTCCCATCAAATGTTTTGAAACGGAATTTTTACTACAACATATATTCCAGCTTTCCAAACCAAGGATGACGTAAACCGTGAAAGCCTCTAACAGAATAGCACGCGCTGAACATGAGCCACTATCTGGATTATTAAGATGAAGCCAAAGAATTAAGTAATCGGGTAGGAATTTAGACATCTTCCCGGATAAGTAAAATAGCCTTTCCACCACTTGACAATGATGTCAGTAGGCTGGGAGTCTCTCCAAGTCCAGATGTTGACACTACCCAGCACTACTGCCATTTGTTTCGTGTTTTATTGGAAGGAAATTAATACTACACGTAGTCCTCGACTTACGTCCACAAGCTGAGCCCAAAATTTGTTGCCAAGGGAGACATTTTTTTATTAAAAATTTTTTTATTTTCCATTTATTCATACAAAATACAATTAAATTCCTAACCATTGGTACCACCTGCCCATTCCCCCCAGGCTGCGTCCACCCTCTCTCATCCTTCCCTACTTCCCTCCTCTTTCTCTCCTCCCCTCCTACTCTCTTCCCCTCCCCTTCTTCAAGGGAGACATTTTTGAAATGAGTTTTCCCCATGTTACGACTCAACAGTTGTTAAATGAATCATTGCAGTTGTTAACATTAGTAACACGGTCGTTAAGTGAAATAAGGACTGCCTATAGAGCAGTGGTTCTCAACCTTTCTAATGCCGCGACCCCATAATACAGTTCCCCATGTTGTGGTGACCCCCAACCACTTATACATCACTGGGTGCCAGGGGCGTGGCCAAAGAGGAAAAAAATGGTGGACAGTCTTGTTTGGCGACCCCCGTGAAATGGTCGTTCGACTCCAAATGGGGTCCCGACCCACAGGTTGAGAACCACTGCTATAGAGGGTATTATGCCAATGGAACATAAGCCAATACCAGAACAGGCAACTTTCACAATCTACAGGGAAGTAAGTCCTTGGCTTATGACGACAATCGGCCCAACATTTCCACTGCTGAGCGAGTTGTGCCTCTTTTATGACCTGTTCAGTAAATCACTGCAGTTGTTAAGTAAATTGGGTGGCTGTTAAGCAAACCTAGCTTCCTCCTTCGACTCTGCTCATTAGAAGCTGGCTGAGAAGTCTGCAAATGATGATCAAATGACCCCTGTCATAAACACATGGTTACCAAGTGCCAAATTTTGATCATGTGACTATGGGGAACGTGGCAGCAGTCATAAGTACGAGAACCGGCCACAAGTCACTTTTTCCAGTGCCATTGTAACTTCCAACAGTGATCAAATGAAAGGTTTTTAAATCAAGGACTACTTTGAAAAACAGGAACTGCTAACTATTTCACGCAGAAAAAAGAAGCATAATTTCTGAGTTATTTCACCCTGCTTTCTCCTTTGTGGCTTTCATTACCGTTGATGTAAGCCTGGACTCTCTCTCAGTGGGTGATTTACTTTAGAGCAATTTGTGTTTAAGGTCATATAAATACACATCCTTGCGAAACTGCTTTGGGGGTAAACCGCTCTGCTTTTAGGCCCCCAACTTGCTGGCAAAAAATAAAAAATAAAAAAAATAAAAATCTAACACAGCTTGTTTTCTCTTCCCCAGACCAGGGGACGTGTGGGTAACTGCGAGTAAAAAGTTGGTACCAAAGACATCTTTCTCTCTGCCCAGAATCTGTTACACAAAACAGGAAGACTTTCCCAAGTACAGCTTGACAACAGCCATTCTTACAATAATAGCTCGTTGCGCACTTGGGCAGAAACTAAGCAAGAGATAGGAAGTGAGCAGGAGATAGATAGCCTTGCCTGTTATAATAGTACCGCATACTTACAGTCTTCACTTTGTGCAAGGACTATTTAAAAACCCGTCAGCTGCTCTGGCTTCCCCATCTGAAACCTGGCTTGTTTGTTGTCAGACTTGGTCACTATGGAGATACTTCTACCGCTTAAGTCACGCTGTTACTTTTTTTTATCTTTTCTTTTCGGTTGGGGACGATCAACTGGATTTAGCAAGGAGGCTGACTTGTAGAAAAGCTTTCGCTACTCCTTGTAGCAAACGTCCCCAATCTAACCGTTTCTTCTTGTCCCAGTTTTCATCTAGAAAAAGATAAAGGAGTCCCTGCAGATTTTACTCCACTAGTTGTTGCCAACTTTAGAGGGGGGGGGGAGAGAGGGTGCTCATCTCCATTTTGTCTGAAGACATTTCTGTGACCATGTAACCAACACATGGCAGAGCATTGTTACCTTCCCACCAAAATGGTATTTAATTAATCCACTTGCATGTTTTTTTTTTTGGAAGGAGCTGGGGTGAGGACAGGAACTCACACCGTTGCGTGACACTTAGGTCTCTAAACTGAACTGCTGGGGCTTTCCAGCTGACAAACCCAGCGCCTTAACTGCTAAGCCGCCCCTGTTTTAATCTTAATAATAGGTTTACAACCTTATCGAGGCCGACTGTGCCTCAAAAATACATCAATCTGGATCTACAGCCTGGAATATCCTGTGAATTAAAGCGGCAGTTCCCCAAGTACCGAGGAATTAAAGACTTCCCACAGAACTTCAGCAGAAGGCTGGTCAGACGTAACACACTCAATGGCTGAAATCCTTAAGGAGCCATCCTATCTTACAAAGCCTCTCTTTTCCTTTGAAATCTTACAAGTCTCTGGAATGCATCTCGCAAGGTAGGTGAGATTAAAAAAAAAAAACAGAGGCCCTACACCAGCGGTTCTCCACCTGTGGGTCGGGACCCCATTTGGGGTCGAATGACCATTTCACGGGGGTCACCAAACAATGCAGTCCGCCATTCCCCCCCCCCTTTTCCTTAGCTATGCTACTCCCTTTTATTCTATTGGCTTTTGAAAGCCAATAGAAATTGTCCAGGCTGTCTCTGCCCTGCTTAGCCCGCCAAAAGTCCCATTCTGCAAACGGTGCTGCACCAGTTGAGTAGTCCTCGACTTACGACTGGTTGAGCAGTCCTCAACTTACGACCGGTTGGGGGTGGGGGTCGCAGCATTAAAAAGGTTGAGAACCACTGCCCTACACGTTGCGTAGGTGAGGATCAGGCACGAATCCTGCACGCCCCAGGTCGCTGTTCACCGGTTTCGGGGGGTGGGGGTGGCTGACACTCAGAAACTTACCGAGAAGCGCAAGTAGTCCTGACTTACAACCACTCATTTAATGACACTTTGAAGTTACAATGGTACTGGGGAAAAGTTGATTTATGACCAGTTCTCATATTTGCGACCACTGCAGCATCCCCACAATTAGGGGGTCCAAATTCAGGTGCTTGGCTACCCGGATGGATTTAAGACAGTGTTTCTCAACCTTGACAATTTTAAGGCATGTGGACTTCAACTCCCAGAATTCCACAGCCAGCATTGCTGGCTGTGGAATTCTGGGAATTGAAGTCCACATGCCTTAAAATTGTCAAGGTTGAGAAACACTGATTTAAGATAACTGCAACCACCCAGGATCCTGGGACGGTCACCTGCAAGCTTCTGACAGGCGAAGTCAATGGAGGAAACCAGATTTGCATAACGACCGCATGTTTATCACTTAACAGTAATGATTCACCTAATGACCGGGGGGGGGGAAATGGTTGTATAATGGGCCGTGACTCGTTTAACAACTGCCTTGTTTAGCAATGAAAATGTGGGGATCACTTGTGTTCTTAAGTCAAAGTCTACTCGTAGTTAGAGAGGGGGCCTCATACACAGAGAGAGAGATTGGGAAATGCTTTATTAGAAACAGAAAACCAAACCGGAAAACCTTCATTTGCATGACAAAATACACTTCCAGCTGCTTTCTAAAACAGATTGGTCTGAAATGTTGATACCCAGAAGGCCAAAATAAAATGTCATTTCTCTTATGTAACTACAGTAAGGGATATGTTCAAGACAAGCTATCAGAACTGGGGCAGCTTCAGGTTGACCTGTCGCGTCACGCCTCCCCTCATCTAGGATGACCTAGGTTTAAGATCGAAGGAAACCCATACAGAATAACAACAAAGTGACAGTTAATTAACTGTTAAATAAGACTTTAGCCCAGAGGTTCTCAACCGGTGGGTCGGGACCCCATTTGGGGTCGAACGACCATTTCACGGGGGTCGCCAAACAACGCAGTCCGCCATTTTTCCCCCCCTTTTCCTTAGCTGTGCTACTCCCTTTTATTCTATTGGCTTTTGAAAGCCAATAGAATAGACTCTCTTGAATAGAGTCTAATTCTATTGGCTTTCAAAAGCCAATAGGAATTGTCCAGGCTGTCTCTGCCCTGCTGAGCCCGCCAAAAGTCCCATTCTGCAAACGGTGCTGCACCAGTTGAGTAGTGCTCGACTTACGACCGGTTGAGTAGTCCTCGACTTAAGACCGGTTGGGGGGTCACGGCATTAACAAGGTTGAGGACCACTGATTTAGCAAGAGAGAGAAGCATCTATATTTTAATATCCAGAAACAAAAAAGCGGAGAGCTTCCCAGCTCTTTAGAAAAATGGAGGGGAGGGAAAATGGGCAAATATTTTATAGCTGCACAATTATTTCTCCTTCAAGTTGTACCAGGGCAAAGCAGAATGAGAAGTGTTCTTCACTCTGCATGCACTTGGAGCCTCCATAATGAAGAACAGGAACCAGAGCTACTTTGAAACAGGCAAAACTAGCCTGCCAGTTTATGAGTTCCAGGCACATGTCAAACATTGTTCGTCAGATGAAGCACATCAAACTCTGAATCCAACAAGTGATGTTAAATCTTCTCAATTGCCCATAGAAGCAAAACTTAAGAAAACAGTAATCACGCCACTCACGCCCACTGAAGTTAAATTAAAAACACAGATGGGAAGATTATGTATTACTTGCAAATGTTGGATTCTTTATGCAACCAGGAAGTGCTGCCCAAGTTTATTAGCCATTAACTGGGAATAAATAGCAACTACGGTAACAGGCACCCATTATTTCTGCTCAAGCTAGTGCACAAAGCTAAGTGCACTGAAGATGTTACCTAGCTGGGTAATGAAATGTCTGCAAGAAAACCAGCAAGCTCAGAGAGCACCAAGGACCCTTCATTTTAACCCCGAGCTACAAATATTCTCCTTTATCAAAAATCTCTTGCGCACCATTCCATGTGGCAGTTTTTATTCATTTATGACAATATTACACTTAACCAATTCTGAAGAAACACACAGAGACAGACATGCACTAATGGCTGGTACAATATTATAATACTGATGACTCGTTAGCTGCGCTAGCTCTCAAGGTATTTCCTTGGAAAAATTCATAGAATTCAAGCTCAGTTTAACTCAGATTTGAAGCCGGAGTATCAACTATGCCCCTTCCCCTAATTTTTAAAAGTGAAAAGGGGGTGCTGAGCTTTAAAACATTGGCTTCACAGCCTTCCTGATGGGGGTAGGACTCAGAAGCTGGTACATAACTTCCTTGGGTTTCAGTAAATCCACAGAACTACCACGAATTTAGATAAGGCTGCTGCAGGTGTTCTTTGACCAATAGCCAACATCTGGAAAGAATAAATGCCCAGAATTTTGCATGTAACACTGATCAATCAAATCTTCACGATCTGTCGAACAAGAATGCCGACATTGCCAATTATTATTATTTTTTTAAGAGGACTTTTAGACAACTTGGGACTACGTTTATGGAAGTGTTTTGTTTTGATACAATTCTCTGGGATCCTCTCTCCCTCCATTTTAAAACCGATCGAGAACGTTTTTCAAGCATCAGTCTGAATGCTACCAGTAGTAGTAGACTAGGGATGAATGATTCCTTAGACCAGTGTTTCCCAAACTTGACAATTTTAAGGCATATGGACTTCAACTCCCAGAATTCCACAGCCAGCGTTGCTGGCTGTGGAATTCTGGGAGTTGAAGTCCTCATGCCTTAAAATTGTCAAGTTTGGGAAACACTGCCTTAGACCAATGAAATGCCTTTTATAAATATTGCAGTAGTGTTCTCTATTCACACATTTCTTCTCCGGTTGCTTGTGCGTGATCACAGCTCTCTACTCAGCGCTGTAAGGCTTTCTAAATCATTTTAGTCTGATGTTGCTGCTTGTATTTATCACGTGAAAGCTTCAGTGAATCACTGGGGTACAGCATCTGATCCACTTTTTTTCTGCCAAACAGCTGCTCCCAGTGAACCCAAGGAGCTGCAGTGCACCAGTTTTTGAGAATCGCTGTTCTTGCCAAGCTCCAGACTATAAATATAAAGCAAACGCTTTTCCCTATTACTACTTTACTCACCAATTTTCAATTTCCCCCAAAGTATGGATCCCTACAAGAAATGAGCCTCATCTGCAAATTTCTAGAAAGGGCGAAAAAGCCGGTCATTTTTCCACCAGTCTCCATTTTTTCCAAGGCAGAGAATATTCTACTGTTTGAAACTACGGTAAGGGCAGAACCTCCCTGGAACCTGTTCTACTCCCGTGTTATTAAATAGTTCAGAAGAAAAGTATTCACACCATCTGGTAAATAGAGAGTACATTCAACTTTTTTTTTTTCCTTGTCACCAGTTCTAAGCCAGAAGACAATCATGCACAGCGACCTGTTTGTTGGCTGTTCCAACGATCAAGCTAACTCTGAGCCACGGCTATAGGAAGGTACTGGGATTCCTTTGGAGGGAATATGAAGAATTTACTGATTCTGGAATGGAATATTTTGGAAAATCCCTATAAGTATAAAATACTATACTGCATGATATTCCTTACCTTCAAAGTCACTAACAATATTATACGCGCAAAACGGGTTCCAACCAAAGGCCTAACACGTGTATTATGGTACGTATCTTTTGAGAATCATAAACAGTTCATTCTATACCTTATGGAACTAAGCACAAATGTTTTAGCCAGCATTTCACACACTCAATTATGGCTTCCTTAATAATTAATTTCATCAGATAATTCTGCCTCTCCTCTCTATAACTCTTAGCCTCCCCTTGACAACCAGGTTTTGTGCCTCTATATTTATAATATTTTCTTCTAGCCTATATTCCAAAGTTCTCGTGCAATGGACTGTGACCTGCACAATTTACACAGTAACCCTATTTTGTTAGCTTTCAAGGAGGCACAAGGCTTTTTTATTGATTTTGCCAGGGCCAGAGAAATCAGCATTTTAAAGTCAACACTAGCATTTCTGAAGAGTTCTACTATACATTTCACCGACTGCTAGGGATAAGGAACATCTGCTAAGAATCTCCATATAAACTTCTTGGGTGGCTCAGTTGCGCCTGAAAATAAGCAGGCCTGCAAATCATAGCACTGCCGGGGTCTACATAAAAAAAGTATGTGTACGTAAGGAAGAAACAAACTGAACTTTACCAGACTTTTAATAAGCTGACAATAAAACTGGACTAGTAACTCTGTTAGAAACACACGTAAGCTGAAGAGATGACTACTACAGGGTCAAATGTTATTAGTAAGTTATTATTGTACTATTGCACTTGACTATGCAGACAAGGCCTAACTATAACTGACAGTCCTTGCTTAAAGATCCTAGCTGGGAACAGAATCTCCATTGGCAGGGGAAACGATTGTTTGGCAAAATTCCAACTGATTGCCCAACTTCGCGACATTAGTCCTGCTTGCGGTCATTAAGCGAGGACCTCACATTTCTCCCGCCCTGCTACACTCACCTCTGCTTCAACTGGCCCCTTCCCCTTATCTACCCATCTCTGCCCTTTCAGCTGCACTGAACTCCATTACTGGTAATCCCCAACATACAACCACAACGGAGTCCAAAAGGTCTGTTGCTAAGCAAGACAGTTGTTAAGTTACCAGCACCGTTGTTAAGTGAAGCTGGCTTCCCCATTGACCTTGCTTGTCACGTCGCAAAATGTGACCCGGGGGACACTGCAAACATCATAAATATGAGTCAGGTGCCAATCGTCTGAATTTTGGATCACGTGACCGTGGGGATGCTGCAACTGCCATTAAACGGTGAAAAACAGTTTAGTCACTTTTTTCAGTGCTGTTGTAACTTTGAACGGTCACTAAAAGAACCGTTGTAAGTCAAGGACTACTTGTACCACTGCCTATCCCTGCTGTAGCCTGCTGCCCCCCCGAACTGACCTTTACCATCATCTTCCTTCCCCAATCAATAGCCACTCCTAGGGGTAGGGGACAGCGGAACGCAGGCCAGCTAAAAGGGCAAGGATGTGGGGAGGATAGGTAGCCATTGCGAAGGGCCAGGATCTGTCTTTCAACAAAAAACCCACACCACCACTTCTGGAAGCATAACATTGCCCACTGTACAGCTACTCCTTGACTTACAACCACAATCAAGGCACAAATTTCCGCCACCAAGCGAGACGGACGCTAAGCAAGTTTTGCCCCATTTTATGACATTTTCTTTCTTGCCACCATTGTTAAACGAATCACTGCAGTCGTTAAGCTAGCGACATGGCTGCTAAGTGAAGCTGGCCTGCCCACTGACTTGGCTGGTCAGGTGGCCAAGCATGATCCCATAATCCTGGGACACTGCAGATGTCATAAATACGAAACCAGCTGCCAAGCATCCAAAATTTGGGGGATGCCGCAGTGGTCATGGGAACAGCGTCTATCAGTCACCTTTTTTCAGGGGATCTGTAACTTTGAGGGGTCGCTAAAAGAATGGTTGCAAGTTGAGAACGAACTGTACCGATGATACTGCAGAATTGGGCCATAGCAGGTAAAAAACCAAACTGGGCAATTAGGTATACATAAAAATGTTTAGCAATACACAAGACTGCTATTCCTAAAAGTAGTCCTTGCCACCGGCACAGAACGAGTGCACTTCAGAAAACTCTACAGATTCCTAAGAATTAACAATGGCATTATATGTATCTATCCTGTATCTAACTATCAGACAGAAACCAGACTTTTTCAATATAGCAAAAGCTCTCCTACACCAAAACAAACAGATAGGTAGGTATGTGAGCATATTTACCTTTTCACTTTAGATTAGCTTTTCGCTTTAAATCTTCAGGGGACTAATCTTTTAAGGATAACTGCTTGAACACAATCACATAGCAAGCTTAGAGCTAGCTAGTTTTGATGCTGTCCATGAACTCCATTTTGTAGTTTGACTCACGCAGCAAACTGTCATTGCCACTGAAGTTAAAGAGATCATGGAACAAAGCAGATTTACTGTATATTTCTTACAAACTGCAATAGGTCAGTTCAGGCTGTTGTGTATTTTGGGGTACAACAGTGAAAAATGATTTAACTAGACTATTCTTTCCTCTTGAGTGACCAACAGAGTCACTGATAGAGGGTAGGACTGGGTTCTCTCGACTATTTTTTCCATTAAAGATTATTAATTTTCCACAAACACGACTTTATGGAAAGTCAGTGCAATATATTTTATTGATTAACCATTAGGACACATACAAGCAACAGCAGTACTATGGCTGGTGATCAAACCTTGCCAAATATCAAACTATGCAAATTTGATAGGTTCAATTGTTAATAAAGTTTAAAGGTCAAACCAATCAAAGATTGTGACAAGAAACTTGTTTGCAAGGGAGGCTTAAGGCAACTCAACCATGCATTTTCCATATACCATAGTAAGAGTGGAATGAAAATCCAGTTAACAAATGGCCATTCCAAAGCTCTTTATAGATTTGTAATTCATGTATTACCAATAATTAAAACTAAGAACAAGATGGAGACTGACACAATTTTAAGTAACCAGCTCTTAAAACTAAGAACAAGATGGAGACTTAACAGAATTTTAAGTAACCAGCTCTAGTCTTGGTCATACTGTGTATCCTATATGTCCATTTGCTTGATATTTTTTTTTATGTTTTAGATGCCACTTAATTAAGGTCACTAAAATGATAAAATGTTCCTGTCCAGTGTTTCTCAACCTTGACAATTTTAAGGCATGTGGACTTCAACTCCCAGAATTCCACATGCTTTAAAATTGTCAAGGTTGAAAAACACTGCCTTAGTCTAAGGCTAAAATGAGTATTGAACTCCAGTCGTCAAATGCAACACACACCAGCTACTTCCGGTATTACAAAAAGCCTTGCTACTTTCAGAGCATCAAAGATCCCTTAAAAAAAAAAAAGTTAAAAGAACAGAAGACTTCTGTCTGTAAACAGGCAAGTTGGAAAAGCAAACCGACGAAGCACGACTTTCAAAAAATAAATAAATAAATAAAAATTAAGAAAGCCACTTCTCCACCCTATTCCACGCAACGTAGCACTTAACCGCAAGGAATTTGCCTGCAGCCAAGAGTGACTTTTTTGTCTCCTTGCAAATCCACCAAAGGCCTTTTTGCACACGCGGATGCACAATACTTAATAGGATTCAGTTGGAGGAGCTGCTGATTTCCTGCTTCAAGAAGCTTCGAAAGCTGTGGCGCGGCCTGTCTTTCGGTGCAACGAATCCATTAAAAACGGGGAGGAGACAGACCAGTTTCCCCCCCAAAAAAAAATTTTCCTGAGCGAGAACCGGCAACTGAAAACGGAGAATGCAATTCCCAGCATTACAATTTTTTTTTTTAAAAAAAGGGGGGGACATATCTTTGGCCTGCTTTTTCTATCCAAAGACCTCTTTTGAACGAAAACCCAACTGACTGCTCCTACAGCCTTTCCAACAGCCACACACAACACACACACACACCCAAGACTCTGCACCCACAAACACACCCGGGGTCGAGGCTTCTCTCCAGCCGGGAACTCCCTGCCATCCGGGCGGGCTGTCACGAGGGCGCTCGCTCCTCCCGCCGCGCAAAGGCACCAGAATTTTCCCTCGCAGGGAGGGAGGGAAGAGGAGGGAGGGGCGGCCGCTTCCTCGAAACAGCTACGGCGTCCGGGGGGGGGGAGGCGGTTGCCCGGCACAGCCGCGCAGGAATAGGAGGGGGAGACAAAACTTCCATCGCTCCACCGCCTTGAAAGGGAGCCTGACAGCCCAGCCCGCCGCCGCCTTTTCCGGAGCGAGGTGGGGCGCAGCCAAGTCGTCGGAAGAATGCTGCCGCCGCCTCGTCACGTGACCTCCGGCCGACGTGCGGCGCCCTAGCTTCTCCAAGGAGTCGCTGCGCCATCTTGAATTGACGCAGTTACGGCTAACCGCTCGAAACAACAACACCGCCAGCCCCCCCTCTCTACCTCCCTCCGGTCTCCTTCCCCCACCCGTGAAGGGAAAGCAGCGGGGGAATCAGGACCGCCCGCGGAACGACCCAACAGTTGTTCCTCCTCCTGCTGCTGCTCCCCTCCTGGGTGTCATGGCGTCCGTTTCCTCCCTTTGCACCAGCGGCCGTTCCCCCTACCTCAGCCCTACCCAGCGGAGGCGTCTGCCCCTGCTGCAGGATGATGTCAGCGTCTGCCAATCGGGAGGCGCCTCTGCGGGGCGTACCCGACCGCCGATTGGCTCCCCCTCTGACAGGCTCCGCCTTTCCCCCCTGCTCCGCCCCCTCTCTCGGGCCCCGCCCCCCCGACTCAGGGGGTTCGCTGCGGAGAAAACGGCCCGGCGGGAGGGAGGCAAGAAGGAAAAAAAAAAAAAAAGAGGCGGGAAGGGCAGGAGGGAGACAGTGAAAAAAAAAAACGCCACACAAGACGCTCGTCAGCCGCCGCCATTTCGTGCTGCGAAAGACGCCCCCCCTCCGCCCCGCCAGACGGAGAAAACAAAAATAAAAATAGCCACAGCGGGACCAGACAATGGGGGGGGGAAATAAAAAAAATCCATAAACTCACGAGACATTTAATCTCCCGCCCTTCTTTCACCCCCTCAGCGTACCCAGCGCCCCATTACAGCCGCCGCCTCTGCGTCCCGCCGGGCCGCCTCTCCCGCCGCTTCCTCCTCCTCCTCCGACGGGGTGCCGGGAAGCCCCGCTGCGGGGAACCGAGCTACTCTGGCCCGCCTTTGACGACGACTACTACTACTACCCCCTCCTCCTTCCTCCCCTCGGTTCTCCCGGCTCCATCAAAGCAGCGCCGGAGCCGCCAGCCCGGCTTTTATCTGGCGCCCCGAGTTTGCGCACTGAAGGAGGCTCGCTCAGCCCCTGGTGGGCGTCGAATGAAACCCCGGCCCGCCTCCCCTCCCTCTCGCCGCGCCGGGCTCCTGCCCCTCCGGCTCCCGCGGACGGCGAGGGGAGGCGAGGCGCCGTTCCCCCCTCAAAAAAGAAAAGCTCGGTGCCGACGCTCCCCCTGCCTCGGGAGGGAAGGGAGCTAGCGGGACGAGCGCTCCCTGCGTCGGGCCCCGCGGCGCCCTCGACTCCTCCACTGAGCCGAATGAGGCCTCCTTCCCTCCCTCAGCCGGGATCCGTCCTCCCTCCCACGCCGGCGGAGCGAGCTAAAGTTAGCGCCGTTTCTCCCCCCTCAGCCCCCCGTCGAACGCAACCCAAACAAAGCGGCTCTTTTTCTCTCACACACACACCCCCCAGGCCTCACAATAGCCCCCCTCCCTCCGCTTCCTCTCTCTGCCCCGCCGCTTCGCTTTCCAGAGTGGAGGTTCGCCTTCGTTGCCCCCTCTCCTCCTCCTCCTCTCCCCCCGTCCTCCACCACCGACCCATTCCCCGGCCCGGCCTCGCCTTCCAAGGGCCTCAGCTGCAAGCCCACAAGGAAAATGGCCGCTGTTTGGCTTCGCCCTGGTAACCCTGCCCCTGCCGGGCGGGGTGGGTGAACCCGTGCGGCAGCGGGAGGAAGGGAGGGGGGGAGAGCCGACGCCATTTTCCCAGAGAGCGAGAGAGGGAGAGAGAGGCAGTGACATCGGAAGGAGCGTAGGCGGCTGCGAGGAGGGAGACACGGCGGGCAGAGCAGCGGCAGGGGGTGGTCCAGAGGTCCGAGGCGGCGGCGGCGGCGCTTCTCAGCAGGGCCCTGTGCAGTCAAGCCAAGCTAAGCCAGCCAGACCAGCTCGGGGGATAGCTCGACCCTCCTCCTCCCCCTGTCCCCGCGCCTGCGGAAGCCTCCGTCCTGCTCGCTCGCTCGCTCGTTCTCTCACCCGCGGGGGGGACCTCCGCAGCGGGACGGTTGCACTGTGGCCAAGCCGGGCGCTCGGGTCGGGGTGCCGCCGCTGCCTGGCCGGTGATCATTCCAGGTGAGTCCGGGGCCGCCGCCGCCGCGGCGATTTGTTTACGGTGCGGTTGTCATGCCCGGCGGCCGGGGCTGGCTGGGCTGGGGCGTGGGGAGGGGGGGGGAGACGGCAGAGGGAGCGTCTCTTTCCCCGAGGAAGGGCAGCAGCGGCGGCGGAGCATCGCCGCCCTCCGGGGCTGGGGGGGGGGGCGGCGGCGGCGCGTCCGTTTGGGGACCCTTCCCTATCAAAGGGCCTTTTCTTTCTTTCTAATTTTATTTTTTTTTTCAAACTCCTCCTGACGCGTGTATGTGTGTGTGTGTGTGTGTGTGTGAATGCGCGCGCGGGGGGGTGTCCCCTTTGAAACAGCCGAGGGAGTTGTGAATATGGCGCGTTTATTGTCAAGCGGCGGAGGAGGTTGTCCTTCAATGGCCGGGCTTGTTATTATTATTATTCTAATATTTGAAAAGGGGGGGGGAGATTGAAAGGTGCAGGGGAAACCTCACTGTTGGATGAAAAACGGGCCTGGGGGGGGTCGCTTTTTGTTGTTGTTTTTTTACCCCAACTGACAGAGCGCTGAACGCCGCCGACTTTCCTGAGGGGAAGCCCGGGGAAGGGAGCCCTCCTTCGCCCCTCACCTTGCTCCGGAGAGGGGCCTAATCCTCCTCCTCCTCCGCCGGGGGTGGTGGGTGGGTGTGTGGAGGGGGGCCAAGCAGGTCTCGGGACCGGGCTAGCGAACCCTCCCCGCCTCGGAGAGGGACCGGACGAGGCTTTTTATTTATAGCCGCGGGCGGGCGGGCGGGCGGCTGGCTGAGGGGACCGCTCTCCCCTTTCTGCAGAAGGCGGCGAAGGAGGAAAAAAAAGCCTCTTTTGCCCGGGGAAGACTCGAGGGGAGAGCGCCGTCCCTCCTCCTCCTGCGGATCCCGGCGTGTGAGGGAAACAAACGGTCGCCCGAAGCTCTCGGTCTTCTCTCCTCAGAGTCCCTCGCCCGGCGCGAAAGAAACCTTCGGGTCTCTGGAAGAAAAAAATAATAAAAAAACCAACGCTTTGGATTCCTTTTCGCCTCAGTTTTCTTTCAAAAAGAGCCCCCCTCTCTCTTTCCTTCCCCGTTTAACGTCGGGGGGGGGGCAGGAGAAGCCGACCCGAAGCGGGCCCGCCAAAGCAGCGCTTCTTTCTCCTCAGCGACTGGGGGCAAATTATAAAGAACCAGGAGAATAAAAGACTCGTCCCCGTCGTCGTCATCATAAGAAGTGGCGTGAATAAAAAAGCCTACATTTCCCCCCTCTTTTGTCCTTTTAAGCGGCTCTAAAAATGGCGGCCCCAAGGCTGATGTTGTGGTAATCGAATCAGCTCGGGTCCTCCACACCCCGCGCGGTGCGTTTTGTCTGCAGCGACGTTGTTCAATCATCGGGGGTTGGAGAGATTCAAAATAAAATAAAATAAATATATATATTTTTAAAAAGGGATGGGCGGGGGAGGGAGGGAAACTCTTATCGCCGCCCAGAAGAAAAACAGAAAATAAAAACAAAACCCCTCACAGATCGCCTCTTTTTGTTTTTGTTTTTTTTAACTACGGTGGAAGATGCTGATGTTCCGCTTGATTTAATTTTATCGGCTGTTTTGTGCGAAAGGCGAAGACGGTCCCTTGTGTTTTTCCTGTGGGTGGTGTGTGTGTGTGTGTTTGTGTGTAAAGTGAGTTCAGATGCGTTGCCGTATTAATCTTCCCACTTTTATTTTTAAAATGGTGGACAAGTTCCTTTGCTAGATTGGTGTGGTACCGTTCTCTACACGCGCGCACACACACACACACACACCTAAAAAAAAATAAGACACACACACACACCTAAAAAAAAATAAGAGCCAGTTATTTTAACATGGCCCATTGAAATTAGGAGGGTGCCGTCAAAATATTGCCAAAAACAAAATAGGTATCTATTAATAGTGTCTTGCTATTAGACAAAATATTCCAGAGTTCCCTGTTTCCCCCCACCCCCACCCCTCCCTTTCCTCCAGGAAATTACATAGATTTAAACTTGAGCTTTGCTTCTCTCCTTTTTGGATTTAAGCATCTAGGTTGTCTATTTCCGACAGTTTCTCCCTCTGTACCCTGAAATTCACTTTTTGTGTGACAGTTATACTTAAGCTGTTAATTAACATTGACCAATGAATAATGATTAATGCAAAAGGCAAATGATTAGCAAGCTGCTTAGCTTCGCTCCTCCCATAGTCCCCATCAAAAAGGTGTTTTCCTAATCTTTTGAAGGACTTTTGTATAAAGGTGTGTGAAACTTTTGAGTTCCTTTTATTTTTCTTTCCTTTTGCTATTTTAGTTCTTTAGTCAAGGTTTAAACTTGAAGCTGAAATCTCTTGAAATTAGTAGCAAAATACAAATATTACTTTAGGAAAACATTTTCTCCGATGGCTAATGTTACTGACTTATAATGCTAATAATTACCTCTTTACATTAATGCTAGCTTTTTTAGGCAAATGATAGGGAAAATAGTATTTAGAAGGCCGATCATGTATGGCTTCAGTACATTGTGAGGCCTATATAGCATGTAGTGTATTGTCCATAAATATTGATTTTGTCAGAAGAAAAATTAATACTTTAATTGCATGTTTTTGCATCTTTTGGAACACATATAACTTAGGAGCAAGATTCCCAAGGTTTGTGTAAAGATTGTGACAGTTTCTTGATAAAGGTATTGTTTTGGTACCCATATCTTCATTGTGGTCATAATTTGTAATTAGTGAATTTTATTCATGCCTAAAAATTGATAGGCTTAATTTTATTGCTAATATTTGGCCCAAATGTGATTGCAAAACAAAATTTATAGTGACTTTCTGGATTGCTTTCATTGGTTTCTGACAGTAACTCTATGATTTCTGTTTAATTTGCTTAAGGGAGCTGTGAGTAGAATTCTAGATTATACAGAAACCCATCTGTCAGTTCAGTCTCTTTATATAGAAATGAAACCCATCTTAAACCCTTTGTTCTACATTGCTCTCTTCTGACAATCTTGCATTCCCCAGCAATAGGCTTTAAATTGCCAAAATAATTTCTGGAAATTATTAATTCAACATCCCAAACCTGTGTATTCCTAGTTTGAAATAAGACACTTTTTTATAGGAGATATTCTCTGTTCACAGAATTGAAAGCAACAAGTATATGTGTGTGCCTATTAAGGAACAAGTATCTTGAATTTCCGGGACTTGCTTTAAAATAAATAGAATTCAATGTAAATGACAATTTTGCTATATAGATTCAGTTGGCTTCAGCACACTCAAAATACTCTCTTTTTAAAGTACTGTTCTTGCCCTTCTCTTTTACTGCATGGCAATCATCTCTGCTCTTAGTGAAGATGCTCTTTAGGCAGATCTTGATTACTATGATAGTAAGTAATACTTCATCATAGTAAAATTATTTTAAAAAAAAACAATATAAATGATAATATAGCACTTTTCTTAGTGTAGGAAGATATGCTATGAGACCTAAAATGAGAATGTTTATTAAATAATTTCAGAAAATATTTGTCTATTTAGGTATAGGACAGAATTAAGCAAAAATAAAACTCTTGAATAATAACAGTCATTCTGAAACATGATTGATTCCTTGGATCTTGTTGTATTTTTGACACAGTGTAGGGCATAATGAGATTTAATAATTTATTACATGGTGCACATTATTTCCATATATGGGTATTCAGGAATAGTTCTAATTTCCAGAGCCTATTCAAAACTAAATCCTGTAATGTTCAATGAAGCTTATTCCCAGGTATAGGACTGTAGAATTGTAATAGTAGTCAATCACAAAATGTTTATTTTTTTTTTTCAAACTATGGAAATAAAAACATAAAAATATGGCCCAGATCTCACAAAACCTGCATTTTGGTATAAAGGAATTATGTCTTTATTCCTTCTAGTCCAGGGGTTCCCAACTGGGGGTATGAGACGATATTCCAAGGGGTGTGAAAACTTGGGTTTTCAACATTATAGTGTATATGCATAATTCCTTGTCGCCATTGCAAACTTTTGTAAGGGGTGCGAGAATATATTAGAAGCATTCTAGGGGTGTGGGGTATAGAAAAGGTTGGGAGCCGCTGTTCTAGTCTAAAAAATGCATATATTATTTTATTTGAGACACATTTTAGTATCCCAAATTACATTAAAGTATGTGGTAAGCCCCAAAATATTCAAATGGTTGAGCCTAGTTTAAATTCTAGAACTTAAGTATTAAGCCAAAGAATTAGAAAATACAACAATGAATAAATGTAACTCATTAGTATGCTTTCTAATGCATTAATTGGAAGGTAATAGATTATATTAGAAGGTTTTCTGATACCATTTATAGGATACAAAATGTCTTGGGATGTACTGGTAGATCTCAAGGTAATTTAGAATGGATTGGCAAGGGTTTCCAATTCCCAATTGTTTGACAATATTAACAACATAATGGCTCACCCCTTCCCCAGATAGGTTACTGAAACTATTTTGTAGGAAAATAAAATGGATTTATAATGTGTAACTACTATTACCACCTCAATTCTGGTAGTGAAGATACCCAGAGGTCTCCTGCTTTGGATTAATGCCAGTTGTTTTTCCCCTGTAGAGTTCAGGTTGTTGTTGTTGTTTACAAAATGTTGATCTTCAAGATTGAAATTTGTCTACTTCTACACCAGAATAAATCTAAACTATACCAAATAATTTTTTGTAGTTCAAGCTAAGAAAAAGAATACAGAATAGGGATATTTCAGATGCTATATATTCTATTCTGTTCTGTTAATGAAAGCAGCCTCTGGCCATAGAATGGAATATAACAAAACTTTTGGCTTTTGCCTATGTAGAGAAAACTTCTCCATGCTGGAGTTTTCCTCAAAATGTTGACCAAGCAAACATCACAATAGAATTTCTGTGTAATTTCTAGTATAGTTAATGCACAATAATACTACCAAATATGTAATACATGCCAATAATAATATGTAATAGAAAACATAGTTTATTGTGCTATGTAACACTGACAATTTTCAGTAGCTATCTTCTCAGTCATTATCTTTTCAGTGGGCTGCCAACCAGTCAGTTGTGAGTCCCAATATCTTTAAAATTAATTACTATTATGCATTCTGATTGCATTGATTTTAAAATTAATCTCATTTGCAGATTTTCTTTGAAGATATATAAAAAAATACTTTTTTATATCTTCAAAGCATCAGAAAATTTACTTGTGAAACAGTTAACTATTTTGAAATATTACATTAGAGAGAATTAAATTTTGCTTGTAGAATTGGAGATAGGTAATTCCTATCTTCATCAATTGAAATGAAATGAAACGCATTTTTCCAATGTGAATTGTTAAACAATTGATAACTTTTAACAGTTAATGTTGGTCAATGGAAGCTTAGCCTCAAAAACTTAATTTGGATTAATTTCTTTTCTCCTTGATACTGTGATGTAAACAAACCATTTTGATTCCAAGGCTTCTATTTATTCTAAGAGTAAACTTTGGGATCTGCACTAATGATAGCATGTGCTATATACCCACTGTTATGAAACCAAATAATTGTAGTGTTAAAAAAATATGCTTATTTCACTCTGGAAGACAACTGTCCTGCCATTTATTATATTTAAGAGAGCCAGTTTGGTCTAGTTCAGGGGTATAGGCAACCTTGGCTCTTTTATGACTGGCTCAGGAATTCTGCGAGTCCACGAACCATAAAAGAGCCAAGGTTGCCTACCCCTGGCTCTAGTTGTTTAAGGTGTTGTTTAGTTGTTTGGTAGCAGGGAACCCTGGATTCTAATCATAACCTAGGCATACGAACCAATTGCATAACTTTGAGGCCGTTACTCTCTCAACCTTAAGAAGAAGAAAAACATTGCCTAGAAAACTGCAATGTTCACACAATCTCTTGGAATCAAGACACTCAAGGGGGGAAAAACTGGCAAGCATTGATCTGCATGCCTTTTGTTTAAAAAAACCACAATTCTGTAGTATTTTTATTCTTTGTCAAACATTAAAACTCCAATAACACAAATAAGTCTTTCAAAAATGTAGATCACATGGATAAAAACCTCCTCATAACATTTGTGACGTTGAAAGCCTGACAGTATTTTTCTGTTTTCCTCTCGCAGTTTCTTTTAACAGAGATGGAGAAGGTTCTCAATGTCTAATTTCTACTCATAGCATCTTGGAATTGTCAAGGAATAGCTAACTTCTACCATATTACAGTACTATGCCTATTCCTCTCAAAATGGCATTCTATCCTTTAAAAAAAGCATTCTCCTATCTGATCATTCCAAAACTATTTTGCCATTTTTACATATTTTGGGTGACTGCTGTGTCAGGGGTATTAGTCTGTACAAATCCTCTTCTCTGAAAAATGAGGAAAGATATTATAAATGCTAGTTTATTTTGGAATGGTACTACCATTATCTTTCCTGTTATTATGGGTATTAGCTGTTATTGCTATAGAAAAAAAAATTAAATTCCTATACTGAATTTTGAAATTTATCTGTGAAAATAAACATTTAGATGCTGAAGATTGTCTGACTCATCTTAAGGACTAGTAGGTAGGAGATAAATTCTTTGGATAACTGTTCCTGGCATTTTGTCTCTATCTATAGCAGTGGTTCTCAACCTTTCTAATGCCGTGACCCCATAATACAGTTCCCCATGTTGTGGTGACCCCCAACCACTTATACATCACCAGGTGCCAGGGGTGTGGCCAAAGAAAAGGGGGAAAAAATGGCAGACAGCCTTGTTTGGTGACCCCCATGAAATGGTCATTCGACCCCAAATGGGGTCCCGACCCACAGGTTGAGAACCACTGATCTATAGGCTATATAGTTCAGAAAGCCTTGGTTCTTTCATCCTGGACTGGAAAGGATGTAAAGGGTGTGGGAGTTAACACACTGTACAGATAGGATTGTCAAGAAAACAAGGCTGTAGATTTGAACCAAGATACCCATAAAGATAGGTTGGAGAAACCAGATTGAAGAGAGCTAGCCAGCTTATATCCCACTTGGTCTAGGGGTATTTACCATAGCAGCTTAGAAGCTTAGTAAATTGCTGACCTGTTCTATTTGTTACAGTGCCGCTGTTGCTGCTGCACACTGCTAAACTGTTCTGCAGCTTTCAGTCTAGTAAGAATGAGATGACATGAGCAGTTGAGTCCTTTCTGACCTTGTAAAGCTGCTGATTCTGGCCTAGATCTTCAATCAAAACAGCTCTTTGTTCATAAACTACTACTCTGCTAAGCCACCTGTCTTGCTTCCACATGCCCAGGTTTAGCATATATGTAGTGTGATTTGGGGTGGGGGGAGGATATTAGAAAGTGAAATGACAAGCAAACATTGTAAATAAAACTGTAATCAAAAGTGCCATGATTGCTTTTTATTTTCTAATAAAATTTTCTATTCTTGATGGCATGTCGAATACAGAATTTCCAGCTGGAAATATTTAGAATTCTTTGTACATAAATTATAAGTTACCTGGTACTGCAGAGTGGGAGGGAGGGAGAGACTGAAGGAGGGAGGCAGGAGAGCAAGGGAGAGAAATATACACAATGAACTAGTATACATGATATATTTATAAAAGCAGATCAGTAAATTGGAATTTTTTGTATGTGTGGTTTTAATCATAATTATTTGCATTTATTTTGCTTTGAAGATGTTAGGATCAGATTGTCTTCTCCAGCAGTATTCCAATTTAATATTGGGAGTGGTAACTTAGTAGATAACGTAGAATTCATTTAAGTTCTCATGTATCTTTCTGCTTTTATTATATTTATGTTCTTATATTCTGGAAGCTTATGGTAATGCGTATGAAAGTCTTCCCTCAGTTTATCCTTTTAGCAGCCCCGTGTGTTACATTAGGTTGAGAGATGGCATCTTGGCGTCAAATTATCCAAGTAAGCCTATTACCGTACATCGCCTGACTTTTGGTGGCTGGCTTTGGGGGTTTTACTCTTTGCTTTATTTGGTTCTTATCACAGCAGGTAGCAGCACCAAGATGATCTTAGCTGATCATTTAAAAAACAAAACCAAGCTAGGGTAAATAGAGTTAGTGCTTGGATGCTATCAACACAAGGGCTATATTAGACTAACCTGAAAAAGGCAATGGCAAACTTTGATAGCGTTGTCAAGAAAACTGCTTGAAAAAGTGTTCATGTCGTGATCAGGAATTGAGTCTGACTTCAGAGACGCTTTACCTCCATTTTTATACCGTCCCTTGCATGATTTAGCATATTATATATCAGTAGTTTTTGAAGTCCTGACCTTCTTTAATAGTACCACTAAAACTACCAATTGTTAAAAAAAATAAAATGTTGAACACATTTTAAAGCAGGGCTCTTCAAACTTGGCCCTTTTATGACTTGTGGACTTCAACTCCCAGAATTCCTCACCATATCCAACACAGGATCCTCTTCCTATTTTCCCCATAACAACAAGTGAGTTGGGCTGAGAGAGAGTCACCTCGCTTGGCTTTCATGGCTAAGGCACCCAACTCACACACAGGGACTCCCCCTTAATCAATTTAACATGTTTTTCTGTCAGTAATTTTCTAACATGCCATGTTTCAAAGTTTTTGAGCAGCAGTGTGTAAGATATGCAGGGTATTATTATATAATATTCTCCATTTTGGTTTGTAACAAAAGTAGAAATATATGTGAATCTTGCCCGAAAAGGACTGTACCTCAGTGTTCTAAACTACATATCTTTCCTCACTTGATTGCCTCTCTACTTTCCTTTGGGAAAATCCTCTTTTTTTCCTGAAACAAAGAGGGCTGTGTCTGCTACCTTGGCTCTCAGTTGCAAACTACTCCTATAGTAGCGATCCATCCGCAAATTTTGTTCCCAAACTATATTTTAGTCACTGCTTGTGCGGTAAATATCCGTATGAATTATTTTCTTGTTTGAAATATTTGCGTTGACTATGAGAGCACAATGCATTTTAAAGTAGCTCCTGTTACTGAATGAAGTTATATGGACAAAGTTTTAATCTTTTAGAACATTGATATTAACAACATGGTTATAAGATGCCTATTGCTTTCAGGTAATAAAGATGGGTTACAGCAGTTGGTTGAACAACTTCATCCAGACAGTAGTAATGAATGGAACAACGTCAGACTGCAAAGAGGTATCTAGTGAGATTCCATAAAAAAAACAAAAAACAGTTCTGAATGTAGTGTAGTTATCTTCATTTAACTACTTCGCTGAACACCCAAGAGTTTATATCTTAACCAATTGGAAATATTTAAAATTTTTCCAGTTGCAAACAGTGGGCCAACAATCCTATTCTGGGCTATATTTAAAGAAGTACATTATTTAATAAATTTTAAGTAGCAGAACTGACTGTTCTTAATGCCCCTTAAGTTCTCTTGATATGCTTCAAGATTTGGCTTTTTGAAAAGACTCAGGAAGACAAGCACACATACAAAAAACCTTTTTGATCTTCTTCTGGCTTAACAGGACATTTTTGGCTTTTCAACTAAGTTCTGAAAGAATATTTTATGCATGTCAGTGCTACAGTCTTGAAATTAGTTGTTGCTATTAGCTCCTCTTCTCTTAAATAGTTGTTGGAGTCACAGCTAATGCTTTCCCCTTATTAAAAAAATGCTAAAAGGGGGCAGCATAATTTGGGATGTGGAAGACTTTATAACCTATTATGTTTGACACATTAATTAAATTTAACCTTACTGATCCAAAGGGAATTTTTCTTAACATAATAGGGTGCTGTATTTCTTAAGTATTATTATAGCCAGACAAGATCCTAGCTAAAATTATGTGGGTATTCTTGCATTTTATGTTCCTAATAAGCAGAGTGGAACATAGAAACCACCACTTTTTTTTTTTTTGAAGTTTGGACTGCTACCTTTAAAAAGTAGTATTCAAAATACTGCGTTAGATCTAGATTTAGTCATAGCAAAGAATGGTAATGTCTAACTTGTCCATTTTATTTCAGTTAGGCCTTTTCTAGACATAACTTAAGTCCAAATCCTAACCATTAATTTAAAAATAATTGTTGTGAGATTATATATATAGATTATACACACACACACACACACACACACACACACACACACACATAGTATCTCCTATTCAGTGAGACTTTTTCTGCTTAGAAACCAATTTTTTCTATTCTGCATTTTTCTGGCAGATGTGTCAGTTTCATTCCTGCTGAGGCAGTCAGAACAGATGGTAAGCAACGTAATAGTTCAGACAAATTAGGTGTGCTTGATATGTCCTGTTCCATGCATACTTTAAGATAGTAAATGTTTTCTAATAGGGAGAGTGATATAGTGAACGTAAACTTTACAACTCAATTGATTAAGTAAGGTTTTTTAAAAAAAACATTAGATAAAATAACTATATTTGAGCATCTTCATTTAAAAAATAGTTCAGCTGCAGAGGCCAAAGTTTAAGGCAGATAAAAACTCCCATTTCCATGAGATCTGAGCATCACAATAAGACAGAAATGATATTTTATCAATATCACGTATTCCAAGAAACGGTGATGAAAGTAACATTTCTTTTGATTTTCTGGAACTATAAACCCATCTTGCTCACAGTATTAGGAGTGTCAAAGGATAGCATATAGCAGGGGTCTTCAAACTTGGCCCTTTTATGACTTGTAGGTTTCAACTCCCAGAATTCCTCAGCCAGGCACGTGTGCCTGGCTGAGGAATTCTGGGAGTTGAAGTCCACAAGTCATAAAAGGGCCATGTTTGAAGACCCTTGTGATAGATGATTGATAGATGATAGAGATAAATAGGCTAGATAGAGATATATCGATAGATGGATGAGAAAGATAATAGATAGATATAGACAGACAGACAGACAGACAGACAGACAGACAGACAGACAGACAGACAGATAGATAGATAGAGTAGACCAAAGGACTTCAACCTTGGCCCTTTTATGACTTGTGGACTTCAACTCCCAGAATTCCTCAGCCAGGCATGCTGGCTGAGGAATTCTGGGAGTTGAAGTCCACAAGTCCTAAAAGGGCCAAGTTTGAAGACCCCTGGCATATAAACTCAAAGGAATGTAAACAAATGAGAACACATAAAAAATAAAGGCATAGAACATTCTCCAGCAAGTGAGGTTTCATATTAAATAGTACTTGGGGTAAGAACCATTAAGAGCAAGCCCCCAAAGCAATTCTCCCATTGTAGAAATTTCTATAGGTGTCTACCTCTTTGACATGAGAAGAGAAAGGTGATTTACTCAGATGGATATGTTGAGGGGTGTGGGGAGGACCTCAGAACTATAGGACTTCCATCGAAGTTCACCCGAAAGGGGAAAAAAAGCAGGGCAACTTTCTATCCCTAGCATCAGGGCTTCCTTTCTTGGTTGCAATCCTAAATGTACTTAACTGGATTTTAAGCCCTGTTCGAAATCACATTTGACTACCATCCCAACAGCTGGAGTGGAGGCCAGAGTTTGTCAGACTGTCAAACCTGAGATTTGGATGGCAAAAAGGCACTTGAGGGTCTGACTTCCTCTGGCTGCTCTGTGGTAGACAGAGAAATTAATTGTAGAGGGCAAGTTTTCATTGAGCCACTTACATGATGGATCTTCACGATAAATTATCAGATTTTTCCAGTAGGCCACCTTTATTTGCCGAGAAATCTCCAGTTCTCTTTGTTGGGCTATAACTATTAGAGCAGAATAATGCAAATGAATCTATATCTAGCAGTTTGCAAATTTTGACGCCTGAGCTTTCTGCCCCTATACAGAATGGCTAACCCAAATAAGTAAGTTTATTTTGAGAGGATCATAATAAAATTAACAAATGTGTATCAGGTTAGAGAAACTGGCCAGAGTCGCTTCAACAGTGAGATGCGCGGCACATAACTTAGTAAAAAAATAAATTTACTCCTGTTATACATTAGGCTGCAATACTAAACACAGTTGAGAATGTGTCATTAAACTCAGCAAGATTTTGTTTGAATATGATTATACCATGAATCAGTGTTTTTCATTTTTAAATGTTAGATTCATTCTGGAAAAAAAATATGTGACTTTTCAACTTTTGTCGTTGTTGTTGAACAGAGTTTGTGGATGCACTTAGATGTTTGCAATGAGCACTGTGGCTGGCATGCCCCAGTGTTTTGGATACCAATGCATAGAAATCCATAGTAAACGAATTTATCAGAAACGAACGTCATGAGCATAGTGGTCCCGTTGGGGGTTGATACAGCAGAAACATCTTATTTGGAAATGGCTGCAGGCTCAGAGTAAGTATCAGAGCATTATAGCAACTTCGTCTTCCTATTGTGTTACATTGTTTTCATTGTTAGCGTGCAGTATATGTTACCAAATTTCAGTAGATTTGCTTTCTGCACAAAAGTCAGTGTGCAGAAGGATTAATATTAGTTGAATTTTTCCAAAATAGGTGAATCAGATTTTTAAACTTGGTAAATTTAAATATGTTCAGATATAATTATAGTGTGAAGTTTAAGAATAGATTTTTTAAAAATGTTATTATTACTTCATCTTTTGAAACAAGTTTGTTAATTATATTTTTCATGAAGAAACTTTATATTTTACTTGAGGGTTATTTGGGCTACCCAGAATTAATATATTCTATCTAGTAGAAACTGGGAGAAGGTGAATTTCTGGATGCTGGTACGGACATTCCAAAGGATAACTTCATTTAGTTTCTTTTATAATAACCATGTGAAATTCAACTTGTGTGGGGACTTGTGGAGCTACTCTAAGGCTACCACTAGATGTCACTGATGAAAATTACTGGGGTTTCAGATACTGTTAACAACATATGGGATGTCTCCTACGTCTCATATGTGATCGCAGAAACAATAAGGATTGTTGATGCTAATGTGCTCTCTGCCTTGCAGTCATTTTTCGTACAGCTGTGTTGTGTTGTACAACATTGCCTGTGTTATTAAAATTCATTCAGTGCTCACTTGCTAGTATGTGGGCTTCAGTGGCAATTTGGCATGAGTGACATAAGCAACATTTTTCCAGTTCCTTCAGTGGGTTCCTTCAGAATGTTTCTCTGCATTGTATTGTGTACATTTTCACAGTTTGTTGTATGCTCAGCATTCATAGGCAAGAGAAAAACACATGCGGGAGCCATTGAATGTGAAATTATAATGTTTTATCACCTTTCTTGCTTTTCAGACCTGAATCTGTAGAAGCTAGCCCTGTGGTAGTTGAGAAGTCAAACAGTTATCCACACCAACTATATAATAGCAGCTCTCATCATTCACACAGTTACATTGGTTTGCCTTATGCGGTATGTTCTTTTTTTAAAGCCTTTATTTTAGATCCTTTTTAAGTTTCCAGACATTTAATTGTGTTTTGGCGAGTTAGTTTGGCTTGATATGAAAGTAGCTCGCAGGCGTATCCAAACTCGACGTCATTATAGAAGATACTGGTTTCAGTGGTTCTTTACAATTGTTATCTCAAATTCGTCTGCTATTACAACTGTCATTGTTTTGTCTTGAACAATAGAATTGGGCTTATACATCAGTTGGAAGCTAAAATTACGATAGTATTGCCCTTGACCAGCCTGATCTTATAAACCTAATCCTACGGCAATTAAAGCTGGAGCTTTGCCTTATTTGCCATTACACTTCCTTTGACTGCTGTGCCTTTAAACAATTGGCACAAATTACATTTTCCTTTAAAACGTCTTCAGACAGCAAAGCTTTCCTACAGCAAAGTCTCCAGTTGCACATAAAGAAACCAGCATGTTGGAGCAGCAAGAAGAATAACATCCATTCAAGTCCATTTTGAATGTATTATTGCTCTGTCTTGTGTTCAAATAGAATTTGGTGCAATTTCCTTGGCTGCTTTATCGTTACCCAATCACCTGATCAGATCACTACTTGTTTTAATGTAGCATCTTATAAAATTGTTGCTTGCAGCAATGACTCAGTAAAGTAGGGTTTTTCCTTCTCTAAGTAAATACCCCCTAAATCAATTATTACAACTATATAAAAAAGATGGAAATTTTAATCCTGCATTGAAGGATTCATCTTCTGCTTAAATGAAATTAGTATTTATACTGAGAAAGAATATGTGCTTTCTCTGATAGTCTTAACATTTGGCCTGAATAAGTACGTCGTATAATATCATAATTGAAGAACCCTAGTTTGTATTTAGTCCGACCCAGCAATGTGCTTTGCGATGCCTAACTATTTCCCTTGATGTAAACATTAACGATGATCAGATTTTGTTTATTCAGGATGGATAAGAAATGAATATGATAAAACCTCAGTAGTGTCAGAATGGATAAAGTAATATGCATTTTACTGACAGTGAGGACAATTAACCAGTGGAACAGCGTGCCACCAGAAATCATGGGTGCTCCATCACTGGAGATTTTTAAAAAGAGCCTAGACAGTCACTTGTCTGAGATGGTATAGGCTCTCCTGCTTGAGCAGGGGGCTGGACTAGAAGACCTCCAAGGTCCCTTCCAGCACTATTCTATTCTATCCATTTCCTTTTTAAAAGAATGGTAAATATTACTTAATGCTAATTTGCTTCAGAGGTTTTAAACATATATTTGTTTACACAATCGTAAGTGAAGTTGAGTTGGTGGGAGAAATGTTGAAAAGGTCAGATTTATAATTCTATGCATGAATTAAAAAAAAAGGTCTTATGAAAAGTTGGATGATTTTTATATAACTAATTTTTTCAGGACCATAATTATGGCGCTCGTCCTCCTCCAACACCCCCAGCATCGCCGCCTCCTTCCGTTCTTATAAGCAAGAATGAAGTAGGCATATACACTGCTCCAAATTTTGATGAGACATCCAGTGCTACTACTATCAGCACATCTGAGGATGGAAGCTACGGCACTGATATAACTCGATGCATTTGTGGATTCACCCATGATGATGGCTATATGATCTGTTGTGACAAATGCAGGTAAAATAACGGTAGTCCATATGCGCAAGCATTTTGAAACATTTATACCTAGTATTACTTACTACCAGCTATGCTGGTCCTCTGGTTGTTCGGTGAGATTTCCCTCACTAACAAAGTATGTAGGCAATTAGGCAAATGTGGCAGCAATAGAAGCCATCACCATTTTGTCATTGTGTTGGACACCCTTTTGCTCACAGGATGGATAGATGAGATGACAGGCCATCAGGTCAGCAGAGACTCTGCAAGTGGGGATCAGGCTAAAGATCATAGCTCAGAACTGTGTGATAAGTAGCTAGGAGTCCTGGCAGCTCAATGGTTAGAATGCAGGATTGCTGGCTAACTCTGCCCACTGTCAGGAGTTCAATCCTGACCAACTCAAGGTTGACTCAGCCTCCATCCTTCCAAGGTCAGTAAAATGAGGACCCAGATTGCTGGGGTGCAATACACTGAGTCTTTTTAACCCGGTTAGAGAGGGCTGTAAAACATTATGAAGCACTATATAAAGTTTAAGTGCTATTGCTATCTAAACCGTAATGGCGCAGTGGTTAGAATGCAGAATTGCAAGGTTAACTCTGCCCACTGTCAGGAGTTCAATCCTGACCAACTCAAGGTTGACTCAGCCTCCATCCTTCCAAGGTCAGTAAAATGAGGACCCAGATGGCTGGGGGCAATATGCTGACTCTGTAAAACTCTGCAAATCGCTTAGAGAGCACTGTAAAGCAGTATATAAGTCTTAAGTGCTATTGCTAATGAACAAAGGTCTGTTTTGTGGAATCTTTGTATAGTTGTATGCAAATTATATAACTATAATTCTGAAGGTGCTGCATGTCTGACAGATATGGTGAGAGTTAAAATCTCAGAGCACTGTAATGGGAAATCTTGATGACGATGTAGCATGTGTTTTAGCAGCAACTTTCTTTTGAACTTGGCAAATGTATTGGAGAAACTGCTATCCAGAAAAATATCTGTGCCCATTTTAACTTTTCAGTCAGAAAGTAACTTTCCGAATGATCATATTGTTAAAATTGAAGAATAGGCAAGTGCATGAAAGAAAGGAACAAGTGTCTGTACCTAGCTTGGAATAAAACAATCCCATCAGAACGTTCTGTCCAAGCAATGGGAACTTGAAACAAGCTCTTTGCTGTTATCTTTTGTCCTAGGGACCATGCTGAGTGCTACCTTCCATCCCACCTACAGAAGAATTAGCCAACATAAAACAAAGCAAACATTTTAAAAATTACCAGAGCAAACAAAGGAAGCAACAGCTAAGAATGGCTTTTGCAGTCTGACCTGCTTTCACAAGGAGCTGTAGAATAAACCTAAAAGGAAGCAGTAGCAATGTATTCACATTAATACAGCCCATGACCAACAGCAAAAATATACTTTTCTGGCTTAATGCTTCTTCCAAACAAACATTCACAATGCACATATGTTGCCAACCTGCCTCTGTATTAAACATATTAACAAAGCCATACATTTTGCATTTGACTATGTCCACGTTTGAGAGTACAGCAACATCTATTACAGTATACATGCAGACTATAAACTCAGGATTTGGTATCCTGCCTGAAAATAAAAGCACAACACAGAGACAGACAGTAACATTGCTGCCTTCTTCATAACAAATTGTTTAAAAACAAGAGTAAAAGCAGCTAGGCAAAGAGGAATATATATATAGCAGGGGTATCAAACTGCCGGCCCATGGGCTGGATGCATCATGCCAAAACCGCGCCCACCCCATTGCTGGCAATGGAAAAAAATTCACAATAGGTCGCAACACAAGTTTGACACCCCTGATATATATAGAGAAATGATTCTGCCTCACCCCAGCCCTGTTCAATTAGCTTGGCTGATGGCAGAGGATTGAAACTGCTTATCAGCTAATGCTTTCTTCAAGGCTTTGTGGCTTTAGAGGAGTTACAGAAACAAAACAAGCCACGTGCAGGATATCCAAACACTCAAAAAGAGAGTAATGTAGCACTTCATTATTTAGAGAGGAGACTATTTGAAACCACAGTAATGGAGCACTCCCTACATTTTGCATATCATAATTGCAAATGATAGCAGGTGTTAGGGAAAATAATTTTCTTCAGTCACTAGGAAACTTGAATGAGCTGTCTAAACCTTGAAAAGTATGAAGATAACACTGTATTCTCTCCTTTTCTTTAAGTGTTTGGCAGCACATTGATTGCATGGGGATTGAGAGGCAGCATATTCCTGACACATACCTTTGTGAGCGTTGCCAGCCTAGGTGAGTGGTGCATAATTGAAAATATATTATTTGTGTTGGCACATGATCTGAAACACGGACAGAATACGAGCAGATAAAGATAAACATCTCCATTATATCCATACATTTGAATATTATATTAAAGAGGACCATTTATTTTAAAAAATGGCACTCTTCAGTAAAAAATAGTCTTTTTTCATAATGATATTTGAATTAAGGAAGATTTAATATTTATTACCTTTGAACGTTAGCTTTACCTTGCTTCATTTTATTATTGGAATAAATAATCATCATTATCAGCACAGGCTGACAGCTTCCATGCCACACCGCATTGAGGCAGTAATTGCTGCAAAAGGGGCCCAAACTAAGTACTGAGTACATATGCATGCTTATACTTTTCAGAGGTCCGATATTGTTCTATGTACAATCCTTATTTTATTGATTGCATGTAATTTTCCAGCAATTACTGCCTCAATGCGGCGTGGCATGGAAGCTATCAGCCTGTGGCACTGCTGAGGTGTTATGGAAGACCAGGATGCTTCAGTAGCGGCCTTCAACTCTTCTGCATTGTTCGGTCTCATGTCTCTCATCTTTCTCTTGGCAATGCCCCATAGATTCTCTATGGGGTTCAGGTCAGGCGAGTTTGCTGGCCAGTCAAGCACAGGAACCCTTTGCAGGTGTTATGTTAATTAGCTGATTAGAGTGGGACACTTTGAGCCTAGAATATTGAACCTTTACACAATATTCTAATTTTCTGAGATTGTGGATTTGGGGTTTTCATGAGCTGTAAGCCATAATCATCTCAGTTATGACACATCACGGCTTGAACTATCTTGCTTTGCATGTAATGAGTCTATCTCATATATTAGTTTCACCTTTTAAGTTGCATTACTGAAATAAATGAACTTTTGCACAATATTCTAATTTTTCAAGTTTCACCTGTATTTGCCAGATTTTTTTTTTAAAAAAATACCCATAGTGCAGTATAGGCATTCTGTTATTGTATTACAAGAAACAAACCCAGTTTGAGACGGTTTCTATGTTTTGAATATTGTCAGAATACAAATCTTGCTTTTAGGAGGGTTAGTCTGTCTCTCTTAAGTATGAAGCTGGAATACTAAAGTAACAGAGATTTAGATGACACTGCATTGCTTAAGTTCTGGGCTTTGAAATTGATGCTTTCTACCAAGTATAAAATTCCCAGAGTGGAGAGTTCTAGGCTAAAAGTTTGATATTATATTCAAAGAGCAAAAACGAATGAATTAGTATGGTGAGCGGATACAGCCATTTTTATTTTAATTGTTTATTACATTTAATACGCATATACCATTTGTTAAAAAAAATTTGATATTCCGTCAAAATCTTAATATTTACTTAGTTTCTTTTTTCCTCTTTTAAAAGGAGCTTAGATAAAGAAAGAGCAGTGTTGCTCCAGCGTAGAAAAAGGGAAAATATGTCAGGTAGGTTAAAAAAAAAAATCATTAAATTCTAAGGTTTGTTCTTGATAATTATATTGATGCCAAGCACTGTTGCTGTTCATACCCCCCCACCCAGTTTTGCTAAAAAAGAAACATCCTTTAAGAAGTATAGATGGAAAGTTTTTATTTGCTAATAAAAACCTGTTTGTATGCAAATAGCTCACCAATCTTTATGCAAATAACTTAACAGTATTTGTTTACAGAACATTTTTTGAATATTTTCCTTCCAAGACAAATGCATATTGTTTAAATTAACCAAGTCTTGTAAAATTATTTCCAGTGTTTTTAGTTAGCTATTATGCTTGTAATAAAAATAACAACTCAGCAGTAACATTTGAAGGAAGCTTGGTGGCTGTGCCAAGTCTTTACGTCTTGCTTCTCAGTTTTGCGAAAATTGGTTGTCCTACTGGTGATACGAAGATGCTGGAGTTTGTTTATTTTACAATATTTGTCGACTATTCCAATCATTGAACACTCTACAGTCTACAACTGCCACCGGTTCAGCTCATTCCCCTCCCCTGCTACTACTTTTCTAGGATGGTTGCGTGCCACCTGCCAGGTGCCAATGTACCACAGGTGGTACCTGTACCACTGGCTCAGGAATTCTGGGAGTTGAAGTCCATGAGTCATAAAAGAGCCAAGGTTGCCTATCCCAGTCCTATTTCATACATTTTGGTAATTGTACATGCAGTTACTATAGTTTAAATCAGTGGTTCTTAACCTGGGCGATATCGCCCCCCAGGGGGCGATTTCATTTTTCAGGGGGGCGGTGGAACGAAAAGGGGCGACACGGGGGCAAAGGAACGAAAAGGGGGCGATATGGGGGTGATGGAGCAAGAAGTTTTGGGGATGCTTTTGAGACTTTTTCATACAGTGAATGGCTGTATATCTGTCATACAAAAACATCAGATTGCTCGCTATTAATGGATTGAATTGTGTTTTCAAATGTTCCTCCAGCTAGCTTCAGTACAGAACGCCGTACATATGTGAATATGCATCGCTTATCTTCATGCAGCAGCCTCTACCCATACAGTGGCACGCCATTATACAGAATAGGGGAGATATGGGGAAAAGACTGGAAATAAATTATTTGCATCGATATGTCCTGATGACAATTTTAAAGAAAACAAAAAAAGTGTTTGCATAAATTGAAGAATTATTTCCTATGTTGTGATTGAGGGGTTATGTTGGGGGAGGGGGTGATGACAACTTCCTCATTGGCTCAAGGGGGCGATTCGTTCAAAAAGGTTAAGAACCACTGGTTTAAATCATCAATGGCTTAATTCATGGAATATTTCAGTCCTGTGAGATAATTTTCTTGTTCCATTTGTATTTTAAAGATGGGGATACCAGTGCAACAGAAAGTGGTGATGAGGTTCCTGTCGAATTATATACTGCTTTTCAACACACACCAACTACAATTACGCTAACTGCTACACGAGTTACAAAGGTCACAGATAAGAAAAGGAAAAAAAGTGGAGAGAAAGAGCAAACCATCACAAAATGTAAAAAAGTAAGCTAAAACTTAAGGCTTATTTTTATTTATACATTTTAAAACTGCCTGTCCTTTTCACGAAGGTGGCTTCATGTAAGCCGAGAGAGCCGTGTGGCCCCCCACAAAGTAGGAGCCATGAGTTCGGCTTCTCACTCCCTATCAACACCAACTGGGACTGGCCTTGGGGGAAAGAGGTGAACCAGCACAGAACTGTGCCACCCCCTCCCCCCACACATACACAACTCAAAGGACAGCACAAAGGAACACCCATGGTTGATCGAAGGCCTCCCAGAGATCAAGAAGAGCGTGGATGGATGCATCACTTCCATCCCGCCACTGTTTTGGTCCCATATCTGGGCCTAAAACCTGACTGAAAAGGGTCCAAATATTCCGCTTCCTCCAGGATTCTCTGGGGTTACAACACCCCAGCTTCTGCACGAGGGAGATCAGACAAAAATTGTTCAGAACAGTGGAATCCAGCGATGGCTTCTTAAGGAGGAGGTGCACCAACACCTCTTTAGATAAAAGGAGCCAGGAACACCTGCTCCCACAAGGTTGATGTTCAGTTGCTCAGCACTTCTTAGACACTGTAGTATCCACAATATAATCTCTGACGTGTGGAAATCGGACATTAAAAGAGGTGGAGGAAATAAAAACAAAAACTGAAGGATCTCCTCTCTTGATTCTAAAAAGGAGGATGTTAGTAACAAGAACTGGTCTGTATCGGAACTGGTTGATATAAAGAGCATAGAAATAGCACAGAGAGACAGTGGTCCTGAGATCAGGTGAAAATTGGCGGAGGAAGATATTAGCTAGGAAGTAATATTGACATATAAAGTTACACAACCTCTTACTGTAGCCTCCTCATTGCTACATACTTCCCCACAATTTGGTGGAACTCACACTGGGCATTCCACACATAGAATAATTACATTCTACTACCGGCAAAACATAAGGAGAATTTGTCTGCGTTTCACAGTGCCGCCGAAGGTTTTTTGTCTTCTGCAGCACAGTGATGATGATGAAAAGATGAATATTTGCAGATGAATCTTCCTTCAGAGAATATTTATTTTAATCTTGAACGCTGATGTAATTTTTTTTAGGCTTTCCGTGAAGGTTCCAGAAAATCTTCAAGAGTTAAGGTAAAAATATGTTGTTTATGTTTTTGTTACTATTTATTTCACTATACTAAGGAATACCCTTTTGTTCATTGATTAATGCGCGTCAAAGGGTTAGTTATCAAGCATGTTTTATACTGTTTTAAATCTTTGTATCTTCTTATTTCTAAAACTAATGGCTAAGGTGGCCAATTGCATCGAATGTTCATAAAAGATTAAGTTAAAAATACAACGTAAATGCTACGTAACACAAAACCCCCCCAGAGATGTATAAATATTGCCTGTAATGCAATTGAGCTATTACAGTAACTTGAAGGGCAGTTAATAAACTAGTATTCCCCAGTAAGGATGCTGGCTAGATGTTTGACTGCACTCCCAATCTTCTCAACACTGGGCGTGGTGCCTGGGGAATTTGAGGGTTTGAAGCTGTAAGATGACAGCTTCATCTGCAGCACATACTTTCAAGGGCAGCTTTGAAGAGATAGAATAAAGTAGATTGCCAAGAAAAAGATTTCTAGAGCCATGAAAGAGCCTCTTAAAAAGGCCCATTCCAGGTCTGTTGGTTGATAATATACCTTTGGAAATCCTCTCACAGTAGAGTTCATATAAACGCTAACCATATTGTTTAAAGGGATACAAAGAAAAGTGTTGGGAGGGAAAACAAGCAAATAGGAGATACCTAGCATTGCACCTGACTTCTTTAAGGGAAACTAGAACCACAATAAAAGTGTGTCCCTAAATCTTAATTAAAGAGTTGTGGGGATGGTGCAGTGGTTAGAATGCAGTAGTCCAAAACTAGCTCTGCCAACTGCCAGCAGTTCGATCCTGACCGGCTCTAGGTTGACACAGCCTTCCATTCTTCCGGGGTTGGTAAAATGACAACCCAGATTGTTGGGGGGCAAACACGCTGACTCGGTAAACCGCTTAGAGAAGGGCTGTAAAGCACTGCGAAGCGGTATATAAGTCTTAAGTGCTTATTGCTATTAATCTAATAGAAAAATGCCTGTTACCAAGACAGAAACACTGTCATTTGTGTACAATTGTGCTGGGCCACTAGCGTGGATCAGCTGAGAACGTAGCATCGGCAGTCTGGCTTCCATAAAGTAAAGCAGTTGGGTTTCGTGGGATTGAGAGAATCTGTGAGCAGGAAAACTGACAAAAAAAAACAAAAACCAGGAAAGTGAAGAGTATCTTAACTTTGAGGTTTTTATTTCAGTTAAAGGTGAGGCGCAGGAGCAGGATTTGATTGAAACTCCAGGGGAAGGTATGGTGAATGTCAAGAGACCATATCATTGAGAGCCCTTAATTTTGTAGAAAAATTGCTAAATTTCATGCATCTTGTGCACAAATTAGGTAATTATGTTTTTCACGGATGTTTTGAGTCAACCTGGCTCCGAAAACATGCCCTCCATTTACGTCTGTCTCTCTATTTTTCACGTAGGGCTCGGCTCCGGAGATCGATCCTTCTGATATTTCAAACTTTGGGTGGGAAACTAAAATCAAGGCATGGATGGACCGATACGAAGAGGCAAGCAACAATCAGTACAGTGAAGGTGTTCAGAGAGAGGCCCAGCGAATAGTTTTGAGATTAGGAAATGGAGATGAAAAAAAAGAAATGGTCACCAGCAACTCCATCTTCAAACCTCCAATAGAGGTACATGGATGCATCTTGGAAGAACTTTTAATTTAACGTAGCGTTAAAATTTTTGCATTTCCTTATGCCAAATATCATGGTATTGAAGGTGTGGCTTCCCCCTTCCTAATGAGCAGTCATTTATTTATTTATTTATTTGTCATGGGTTTATTTACTTTCTAAAATAGCCAGCTATTGGTGGGGAACGGTTTCCAGTCGTGACTTTCAATTATCACAATAAATACTTTACAATTTATTTATAGACTGCAATAAATAATACTACAAACCGATGTTTTAAGGTACACAAGCATTAATAAAAGTGTTCACGGTTTTATGGAAGATTAAATTCTAATTATCCACAGAACCATTACAAAATTAAATAGCTTTATCTCTTAACTTCGAAGTAGAAAAATAACTGAGTAAAATGGAGAATTAAAGCTTTCAGCCACTATCGGTAGCTGACAGTCATTTTGTGTCATGCAGAAGTTGTTGGAGATGGAATTGTGAGAGTCTGGTTAGCCTATGACTCATTCACAAATGGTTTCCTTTAATATTAAGAACACTTCAACATAACTAGGAGAAAATAGATGTTTTTTTGATATACAAGAAAGAACTGGCAAGAAATGTAATAAGATTCTGTAACAAAATGAAGCTTACACTGTTTTCATTTCCATTTTAAACCTCAATGAAGCTCTCAATCCATATTCTGATGTGTTTATCATTGCCAAAGACATTTCAATCATATATTTTATGATTTTATGTGTGTATTCATAAGTATTGAAAAAAATGATAAGGGAATGGAAGAAAACAACTTGCATGTATACTATTACATGTGTAATGTCCTTGAAAACACATCTTTAGTTATTTATTGGAGAATTTATGGATTAACTGAAAAATAAGAAGCAATATTAAAATGTAAAAATATCCATGATAAAACCCTATTTGGCTTAGGTTATCTTAAGATCCAGGAATTTCTGCCTTCCATTTCTGTGGCACAGAAATGTTACAGTCCTGATCGTTTAAAGTGAGGCACACAATTGTCTGCTATAATTGGTCCAGACAATTTGTAATTAGAGAATATTAACTCCATCCTCCAAGGTGACAGATAGGACAATTCAAAACTGTGTGACCATCTCAATTTCAATGACACAAATAGCATTTCAGCCACCCCAGCTGAGCATTAACATGCCTGATCTGTCAGCTGCTAATCAAGAAATCAATATATATACATATGGAAAATAACATATAGATGGAGCATTTGTTTTTTTTTTTACATTTTATTTATTAGATTTAGAGTTGTGTTCTTCTTTGACCCTGGGTAGCTCACAGTATAAAACGTGAATATGAAAAATACAGACATAGTCTTAAATTAAAAAATTGAGATCAAAAGTGAGCAAATACTACATTTTAATTAAAGGATCCTTCAAAACCCTTTGCTGCTGTATTCATTTTAAACACCATTGATCGAAACAAAGACGTCTTAGCATTTTTCAGTCTCTTTCACTAGTAAAACTGAAAAAGAATTGAAACCCATAAGCTTGTTTTTCAGTGGTGCAATGATGTCAAAGTCATAAAATATGGACAATAAATCCATATTTAAGTATTGAAAAATAACATTTACTTACAAATTGTAACAAAAGATACTGATAAAATATTTTAAACAAAGTTTGGGCCAAAAGTTACGTAGATGTTAGCTTCCGTGCTAAATGTTTTGAACTTGGGACAAACATTTGCATTCTAAAGGTTTTGTTGAGCTGTTTCAGATTAGCCTGTGGTTTGGCAGAACCAAATCCAAGCCTGAATTGCTTAGGTTGTTCCAGGTTTTGGCAAAATCTAGAGAGAGCAAAGAGGGGAAAAATGGTCTCCATTGCATCTAACAGCACATCCAACTGGCCTACTAAATCCCTGGTTTTCTGATCTTCCTTTCAGTTACCACTCCTCATATCCCAGCATATCCTAGCAGCTGTCTTATTTACTCCCAGCATTTTTTCTCCTATCAAACCACAGACAATGGAGTCCCAACATAGCATATTTTACCACCCTACCTGTATTACTAAGCTTCCCAGGATTGTTTTGTCTTTCTCAAGTCTTCCCAACCCCTTTTATCAGGAATGGAACATGCACCATTTTGTTCTGTCCATGGAACAAATCAGCCCAAATGGGCATGTTTCGGTTCAGGCACAACTGTCTAAAACCAGCTGTTGTGCGCAGAATATTTTTGCACATCCCAATTATTGGCTCTGGTAGTGTATGCAGGCCTCCGTTTCCACAAAACGATAGACTCAGGGGAATCAGGAAAATTGTAGTGACCAAAATTTATTTCCTTTTGACTGCATTTTTACTTCCACCATGTTGCTATAATTTCTGAAAGGATCCTCATTGGCCAAACACCCAATGCCAGTTTAGTTTGTCAACATAGCTTGACAGAATTGCCTCTGTCTTAGAAGGACTGCTTTGTTCAGAGTAGAAGCAATACACAGTGGGATTCTTACACATCTCTGTTGATTTTCTTGAATGCATGTTCTCCTGTTTTGCAGTGGCAAATTTCAGGATTAATCCAATTTGGGATATGTAATGCATTTTACGAGAGCGGTCATAAATATAAATAGATAGCCATTTAGCCCTGGAGGAAGCCATTACTTGGATAGAAACAATGGTACTTTCGACACAAACAACCAATACCTTGGAACCCATCTGTATTGTCAAATGACCTGGCTATAAACAGACTTGTAATTTTTTGCTGAAACTATAGATGCACAATATGCCAGTATGCTTAAGCACTTAATGTTTTGTCTAGTTCATTGTATGCGATTGGTTATAAATGGCTAGGAAGGTGCTAACTCAGGAGTCTTCAAACTTGGCCCTTTTATGACTTGTGGACTTCAACTCCCAGAATTCCTCAGCCAGCGTGCAGGGGAGTTGAAGTCCACAAGTCATAAAAGGGCCACGTTTGAAGACCCCCCTGTGCTATCTATTTGATTTGTACACACTTGAAGCTAATCTACCTTCAAATATATCCTGCAGTATTTCCCCCCCTCCCAATGCCAAGTAAATGCTCCTTGACAGTTAATTATGAGAAAATAAAGAGTGCAAAAATTATGCCAGCCAGACTACGTGTCATGCAGTCTATGGAAGGGATCTGCAAGCTATTTGATCAATTTAATGTCGGTAGAAAAGAGACTAAGCAATAAAGGAAAAGTGACATTCTCAGCTCTTGTAATAAGAAGCATCTTTGCTTCTTTCTCTCTAGCATCAGCATGGCGCACGTGACGCACTCCTTGGAGGAATGTCCCTGCTTGCAGAGACCTTCGCCTAAATATAGGCCAATTCTCTTTTGATCAGAAGTGACACAATTACCAGAGGTGTGAGTTCCTTAGTTGTTGTGTCAGAGTACAGTAAGACTTTTTCTTAGCAAGGCGGCGTATTCCCACCCCTAAAGGCTGCCCAAAATGCAGACGCAATTCCCTTTGCCTAAGAATCCGCATGTTGGCATTTTTTTTTTTTTTTGTTGAAATGTATCTTATTTGGCACCTGTCCTTTTTGCTCTGGTTAGCAAAATGTAAAAGAGACTGCATATTTCATGTGTTTTTTTTTTCATTCCTTCTGCCACCTCAGTTCTGGCCTTTTAATAAGATGGCGTGAAGCATCTTTAAGGGAAGAGGCTCCACCCACCCACCCACCCAGTCTGGAAAAAAAAAAAGTTTGCCTTGATTTTCAGTTTTATAGTATTTATACATGCCTTCGAGTTGTTGTCCTTTCCAATATGTAAATTAAGATGCCTGTGTAAATATAACAATCAAAGTCTGGTGTAATTTGCCCTTCCAGGAATAAAATCAATTAGCTTTTTTAAAAAAAAGAAAGAAAAAAGAAAGAAAACACATTTGTAATTACCAAGTTGTTCTGTAAAAGGGTACATTATATCTGTATCGGTGTGCCAGTTAATAAGATTCTTAATTTTTTCTTTTCTCCTTTTAGAGCTATATTCAAAAAAATAAGAAAATCCTAAAAGCTGCCAAAGACTTGCCTCCTGATGCACTTATTATTGAATATCGCGGAAAATTCATGCTGAGGGAACAATTTGAAGCTAATGGATATTTCTTTAAGAGGTACCTTTCTCTAAAATCTTGTTATAACATTATTTAGCCTTCTTCAGTTTATTCTCTCCCTCCCTTCTCTCTCGTAAACATATTACCAATTATCAAGCAAATTAAATACATTTTTCACCTGGTCTACACTTTCCATCTCAGTCAGCTTTTGAAATCTGAAGTAGCTATTGTCATTCACTTTGGTAATTAGACAGCATTGTTCCTTCTCATTTCTATTTTACATACACAGTTTTATCTCCTCCAGCCTTTTAAACTTTTTTTTTTGCCATTTGTCTCAATATTTTTATCACTATGCCTCAGTCTGGTACCATCATTTGAAGTTGCTTGTTTTGACTGACTTGCATTCTCCACATGTTGCCTGGCGAATGAAAAGTAAAAGCTGCATGTAGATAGTCATTAACTTAGCAAACGTAAAATTAAAGCTGCTTATGAAAGAAACAGGCAACTTCAAAGAAAAGACATTACAGCAGATGTTATACACTGCCTGAGTAGATCTCAATACCTTTCTGCTAGATTCGATTAATTAGTGATAATCACAAGGATTGATATGATAAATTTTATAATTCAGACAGATTTAGCATACTTCATACTTAGAAAAAAGGCTATCACACGGTAAGTGTATTTTCTTCTGGACACTTGTATTTAAATGACATACCTTACTGTTTCATTTTTTTTAATTTTCTCCCTATTTGTCAAGAAAAAAAAAGTCATTCTCACTAAGCATGCTAAATGAATAAATAGTAGTGGTTTCCTTTCTCTGTTTAAGTTTATATTTTGGTTTTATTAAGAAATGTCTTAACGGAATGATTGGAAGCTAATCAGCAAAGCAAAAATACAAATCTTCACTTTGAGTTTTTTAAAAAAAACAACAAACCACCCATCTAGTAGATGCTAAAGCAGCTCTCTCTCTCTCTGTCTAACATTCTTGAAATGTTTTATTTACGGCATTTATATATGCTGATTCCACAAGGATTCCTGGCATATGAAAAAACGTGAACCACAAAACCGAAACAAAGTCAACAAAACCTTAAACTTCCTAAGCCAGCCTCTACATGTACAGCTTTCTCATTCATTAAAACTCTGAGGAGCTACTTGGCTTGATTGCCTTTCAGAAAACAGGGCAATTAGGCTAACGTGCCAGCCTTCTGCCCAAATCAAAATAGCCCTAGAGTGGCCAGGAAAGTCAGCAGTGAATCTGATGTAAAATAGAATTCTTCCTTAGTTCCAATAATGGCAACTGAAGTGCAGGTCAAAGCAAGATCATGCCAATTTTCTCGATGCTGATGTGAATGAAAAAGATCATTTATGATGCTGCTTTTTAAGTTTATTATCTTATGAAGCCTCATAACATTTGACCTTTAATTGAATTTTAAAAAAAAAACAGACACCCGCCCCCCCCCCCAAAAAAAACACAGGTAGCAAGCAACCTCATACTGTAAGTACCTTGTCAAGAAGTCTGTGTGTATGAATCCCAAAGTTACCAGGAATTAAATTCAACTTTTATAGTATAAAACTATCATGAAGTCATTTATAAACAACATGTTATAAGTGTACTAAAGAAGAGACATTGATCCCAACAGATCTTCCCCCTTTAATTCTCTTCGTCACGGATGGTAACCATGGCAAATGTGGCAGGGAAGGATGATGGTTGAGTTTTGTTTGTTTTTTTTAAAATTTTCTGGACAATACTATTAACCACGGCATAATAATTTTAGCAATTGCTTGGTTAATAGATTGGAGTGGGTTGTTTCAGCCTGCCCGAAAAGTCCCACTTTGATCATAGTTCTGAACTAATAAACAAAAGCTTGCAGTGAAACTTCCCACCCCAAAGTTTCAGCAGCCTATATAACATTGTGACATGTTTTCTCCGTGGTACCTGCTTGTCTACACATTTGAAAAACGAAGTAACTTTTAGTTATTTTTAAAAATATTTTCACTGTGACAACAGGTTGTTTCTTATCATTGGTTTTTAGGCCCTACCCCTTTGTTCTGTTCTATTCTAAATTTCACGGGCTGGAAATGTGTGTGGATGCAAGAACCTTCGGAAACGAAGCTCGATTTATCAGACGTTCTTGTACACCTAATGCCGAGGTAGGCTTTTCTTATTTATAAATATGACCTAATAAAGTTCTGTTCAACAAGCCAGTCTTAATTTGACCCAGCTGTGTGTAGCTGTTTTCCAGGAATTAAAATATTTTCCAGTTTTGAACATTTCAGGGAATGTAAGCTCAAGTTACAGAACCTTATGTTTATTATAAAATGAGACAAGAATGTGTATGGTATTACTATGCTATACTGTGCTGTAATTAGATCACTAAAGCTGGTACGTTGTTTTATTAATATAGCAGAAGAGAAGGCAATATTATCCACCACCACCACCACCACCACCCCCCAAATTCTAAAACCAAGGGTTAGGGTTAGCTATGAATCTAATGCAGCAAAATTAGAGTTTCGGGACTTTTTCAAGAATGCAGATGCAGTATAGTGTCATTTACTTTATCAGATGCAGGGAACAATATTCTGAGCAAATAATGTATCTGAACTTGTAAAGGAAACAAGGCCAGAAGGAATGAAATTGAGAATATGAGTTACTTATTGACCGTCGTCATTCACAGTTGAATATGAAAAAGATGTTTTTGTATTAATGAGTTGACTGGCATAGGTGTGATAATTCTTAATATTTATTGATGGGAAGGAAGGAGACTTTATTATTGGCTTTGGGTGGTATTTCTTTTGGAGAAAATAAGGGTAAACAAGTTTGAGTTTGTCTGCTTCCTTACTCTTCTTAAGTTAGGAATCTTTTTTACATTTGTCATTGGTACTGTACCTTAGATAACATCCTAAATTCTTAAATAAAATTAAACTTCCCATTGAACTGAATTTGTAGGATATGGAAATTGAAAGCCTGTATTAAAATTTGGGCTAGTGTTTCAGTAGAAATTCTAGAAAAACTGAATTCATTTGTGTCCTGCTTATGCAAGCCTTCATGCAGGCATAGAATGAGGACATAACCCCGTATTTGTTATGGCAATTTGAGAATTCTTCCAAGATATATTAAACCAAAATATTGCACCATTATCCCTTCCCTCACAAGCAAACATCTGAGGTGCAAAAGCTTGTTTCAAATTAACGGTTGAAAAAAAGTACAGAAATGTATAAAATACAACTTTCATTTCCAAGAAATTGTTGTTGTTTTTTTTTAAGGTATTGTGTCTTTGTGTTTGTAACTGGAAAGAAAGTCGACAAAGCTGCTGGAATTGGCTTGATTTTAAAAATTAATATTGTACTGTTTCAAACCTGGTAACTGGAACAATCGATTTTAGGAATATAAATGTGTAATTTTTTTCATTTCCTTGCTTTCCCTAAATACTGACGCTAGCTAAATTAGTTTTTTTTAAATAACTGATTCCGAGTGGCTCATGCATTCTTGACAGGCCCCAACTGAGAAGTTTCCTTCCCTGCTTGCTAGGCAACTGAAATTAATGAAATATTTTGAGTCATTGAACGTGGAATTTAAGAGTTCTTTATGATGCTACGTGGTTGTATATACTTTATGAACAGACTATATTTATTTCATTAAAGATATAAAATGACCTTATTATGCCTGCCCTCCCCTACTTTGGAACAGAGGATTTTACCAAAGCAATAAGACGATAAAAGTCTATATTTGGAATAAATCTATATTTAAAACACATAAAATACTCTTATGTTAAAATATTGGTTTTTTTCCCCATCTAGGTTAGACATGCCATTGAAGATGGAACTATTCACCTTTATATCTACTCCACCCAGGACATTCCAAAGGGAACAGAAATAACAATAGCGTTTGATTTTGATTATGGAAATTGGTAAGTAATGCTGTGCTTCAGAGGTGCTGCTGACATATTCACGGGTGATTATATTAATCATCAATATTTTTTTTCAGTTGTGTATTGTCATAATCTAGGGATTAAACGCAGACTCATAAAAGTAAGCAAAAAATGTTTAGTATAATTTGTATCATTAGATTGTAATACAGGTACCAATATTAGATTTCGCAATGCAGCTAAATTGCCAGATGCTTCCTTTGAGAGCTCGCACACCATATCACAAAATGATGTAGCCAGTGAACACTGGAGCATAGTTAATATTAGTAACATGAATCCCAAAACCTTTGGTCACTCTAGACATATTATAATCTTTTTTTCATCCTCATCTTTCTTTTTGGCAGTACAGTGAAAGTTTCACTGAATCTAAATTGTGATTTAAAATACCAATTTGATTGTCTTTTAGAAATTTTGAGAGAACTGGTATAATGGTTATAAGAAGCTAGACAAGGAAAGGGCAACTAGGATTCTGGCTTCCTTCAAGCACAGAAACCAGTTGGATGGACCGGTCAATCTTATCAACCTGTCTTTGACCAGTGCGATAAATCATAGTCCATACCCATCAGTGAATATCCTATAGTGGATTGATTTGACTTGATCATAGCATTCATCAAAGTTGCTAGTCTGTTTAACTAACCAAATGAAATTCAATAGTGAAAAAAGTAAGGTTCTACTTACTTTTAGGCCAGAAAAACCAAATGCACAAGTACAGTATAAGTGCTACCTTGCTCAGTAGTAGTAACTGTGAGAGGGACCTCGGAGTCCTAGTGGACAATCCCTTAAATATGAGCCACCTGTGTGTGACAGCTGCCAAAAAAAAAAAGCCAACTCAGTGCTGGGCTGCATTAACCGAGGGATAGAATCAAGACCACGTCAAGTGTTAATACCACTTTACAAGGCCTTGGTGAGGCCACACTTGGAATACTGCATCCGCTTTTGGTCACCACGATGTAAAAAAGATGTTGAGACTCTAGAAAGAGCACTGCAAAATTTGGCAACAAGCGTGACACCAGGATTACTGTCAGAAAGGTGACATTAAAGAGTGCAGAGAAGAGCAGCAAATGATGATTAGGGGATTGGAGGCTAAAACATACAAGGAACAGTTGCTGGAATTGGGTATGTCTCGTTTAACGAAGAGAAGGACGAAAGGGGACATGATAACAGTGTTCCAATATCTCAGGGGCTGTCCCAAAGAAGAGGCAGTCAAGCTATTCTCCAAAGCCGCTAAAGGCAGGAGAAGAAGCAACGGGTGGAAACTAATCAAGGAGAGAAGCAACCTAGAAAGAAGGAGAAACTTCCTGACAGTTAACCAGTGGAACAACCTGCCTCCAGAAGCGGTGAATGCTCCAACACTGGAAGTTTTTAAGAAGGGACTGGACAGCCATTTGTCCGACATGGTATAGGGTTTCCTGCCTGAGCAGGGGGTTGGACTAGAAGACCTCCAGGGTCCCTTCCCAACTATATTATTATTATTATTATTATTAATATAATGATGTTCAATTTTGAGTAGTTGTAAAAAAGAGTTAGGCTTCCATTTGTGTGTTTACTTGAAAAATCTCCTAATCGTAGCCACAAGCTTTTCTTATGTCAATTCCCCCCCCTTTTTTTTTTTTTTTCCTTTTAAACAAGCAAATACAAAGTGGACTGTGCTTGCCTCAAAGAAAACCCTGAATGCCCGGTATTGAAGCGTCCCTCCGAGCCTGCTGAAACTATAAATACAGGTTATGAAACCAGAAGGAAAAAGGGGAAAAAGGAGAAGGAAACCCAAAACCAGAACATCACGCTGGATTGTGAAGGCGCGACGGGCAAAACCAAGTTTCCAGAAAACCGACAGAGGAAGCTTTCTCCCCTTCGATTGTCGATCTCAAATAATCAGGTATTTTGGGGGGTCATCGTCGTCGTCCTGTGGTTAGTCTTCTCACATAGAAAAACTTCAGCAAAAGCAGGGTAGTTGTTGTTTTTTTTTTAAAAAACTTCTTGTGTACCATGTTTACAGTATAGGGTATCTCACAAAAGTGGGAATTGGCAGGCCTACAGTGTGGGGTTAAGGAGTGTGGTATGTTTTTGGTTTGGACCCTGAGCCTACAAAGAAAATGGGTTCTGATGCCTTTTCTAAAATAAAGGGACTAATTTAAATCATCCCTGATTTCTTCCACCTTAATTAACCGTTCTTGTTGAGCTCCATCATTATACAGCAGGAGCTCATTTTGAATACTTTTGCAGATCACTGGTGTAAGGATATCTATCATGCTGTGCTTTGATTGATCAGATCATCCTCTAGGTCAGGACCCCATTTGGGGTCGAACGACCATTTCACGGGGGTCGCCAAACAACGCAGTCTGCCATTTTTTCCCCCCTTTTCCTTAGCTGTGCTGCTCCCTTTTATTCTATTGGCTTTTGAAAGCCAATAGAATAGACTCTCTTGAATAGAGTCTAATTCTATTGGCTTTCAAAAGCCAATAGGAATTGTCCAGGCTGTCTCTGCCCTGCTGAGCCCGCCAAAAGTCCCATTGTGCAAACGGTGCTGCACCAGTTGAGTAGTCCTCGACTTACGACCGGTTGAGTAGTCCTCGACTTAAGACCGGTTGGGGGTCGTGGCATTAAAAAGGTTGAGAACCACTGTTCTAGGGGGTTAGCCTTCAAGATGAGAAATTACAGATATGTAGAGATTATTTTAATGCAAGGGAGTTTTCTAGATTTACCCACACAGTCCAGAATCTGCCTTAATATTTTAAATAATAAGACATGTACACAATCACCACCCCAATTGGTAATGAAGTTTGGAATTGAACCAGAATCCAGGACTTAAGAATAGTTTTGTGAAGGGTATTTATCTTTCAGAGGACAAAGCCAGCAGGAGGTCCAATCATTTATAAACAGATTCTAATTACGATTTGTAGTTCTGAAAAGATGACTTTTGTGTAAAATGTTGCAACTAGAATCATCAAGTCACGTTATTTGGCATTTTTAAAAAACAATATTCTTACTTGCTGATTAGGAAAAACAGGAGAGAACTTGTGTCAGCGTGCCTGATATAGTTAACAATACACACACGCGCACACACAACGCTCGCAGGAAATAAAAGCAGTGCTGCTTTGAGCAAAACAGAAACTATTAAGTCAGAATTCTGAAGAAACTGGATATACTGGGAATTAGTTCCTGCCTGTGCACACAGTCTTTACTGGTGGATAAAATGAACCAGGAATAAAAAGTAGAGTGTCCTGTCTCCCTTGTTTGAGACTGGCATTCCTGGTTTGTTAAGAGCAGCAAGCCCAAGAACCCTAGTACGAGTAACTTGCGAAACTTTGAGATAGTTAAACAACTGCTAATGATGGGAGCCTAGGGCATCTCGCTTTATTCCTGATAAGTCAGCCAGCCGTGACTGCTCTTTGGAGGAACCAGATTTGATGGAACAGACCCAGACCCAGTCCCTTTTCATGGCCAGATAGAGTTCTACTTCTAGCTTACATATGAACCTGGCCAATGTCACGCGGAAAGAAAATGTCAGCGTGAAGCAAGCTATGTATTATTTTGCATTAGTTGTCTTTGAGGGTGCCCATCTGCATCTTCAAGGCTGTTGTTTTTGCCTTTCGGCCAACTGTACGTGGTACATGGAACGGGCCAACTTGGCTGCGGGACAATTCAACAATTCAATTTCATTATTCGTTAAAATAATTTTTAAAAAATATTTTAACTTTTGTCATTCACTTTCCATTTTGTCCCTCCTTTGGCATCTTTTCCTTAACGATTCTTATTCCACTGTTTCTTTGATATTAGTGTGACTCTTGCCCCGCAGCGAATTGTTGTAGACCACATGGTACAGCATGTGATTCCTACAAACACGGATCTATAGCAACAGTGTATTCAGCTTACTCATCCAGGAAAGACATATCACATATTGCAAAAAAAATGGTCCTTTTCTCTCTTTTTTTTTCCCATGATGGGATATAGCACTTGTTAAATGCCTCTCAGACATCCTCCTTTGAATTCACGGCTTAAACAAATGGGTGGGTGGGTGTGTATGCACGTACACACAACATCACTGCTGTGTATCACCCACTAAAAACCAGAAAGAGAACTTAAAATATTAAGCCAGTTACTCCTAGTTGGAAGGCAAGCAACTGGCTGTGGAGGTTTGTGGGTTTTTTTTTTTTAAAAAAAAGGAAATATAGGAAAGCACTTGAGATTCCTGCAAGTAAGCCCACAGCATCTCAGCAATCCCATTTTTTTTATGTAAATGGCACTAAACAAGATAAAAATGAACATGTAAAGGAAAAAAAGTTTGCCCTCCCAGTTTTGATAAGAATTGTAATGCAGATAAAGTGCACAGGATGAGAGTGAAAATAGGCTGACTGGTGTACCATGCTTGGTTTTTGTTTTATTTTGGCAACTATAAATTTTTGCTAGTAAACTGATGGATGATACATAATGTTAATCTGTCATTATTAGTTCCTTTATATCCAATATGTATACTCTTAAAAAAAATTGATAGATATATAAATTAGCTCTGAGGTTTTTCAGGGTAGGAGAAATGATATGAATTATTATAATATGTTTAATACAATTAAAATAGCTATAAATATGATACCCTATTAAATGCAGTTTGTGAGAAATTCCTCACTAGATAATTTTGTCCCCATCACTAATGTTAAAGCCTTGTAAATATTTAGTGGGATGGGGGAAAATGTATAGGATTGCACTGTTAGTAAAACAACTGGAAGCATATGAAGTTAGTTAACTAATAACAAAATTTTGATGCACATTACCAGTTTTCAAGCTGTAAATTAATCTTAAACAAAACGAAATATTTTACACGTTCGAGTTAACCACTTGCTAAAATAATATTGAAAGGCTAAAGTTTTTAAAAGTCAATCTTCGCTGTTTAGTAGGCAAAGATATCCAAGATGCTTTTGGACCTTCGAAAGCTCTCTTTGATCTAGGTCAATGTTTCTCAACCTTGACCATTTTAAGGCATGTGGACTTCAACTCCCAGAATTCCACAGTCAGCACTGCTGGCTGTGGAATTCTGGGAGTTGAAGTCCACATGCCTTAAAATGGTCAAGGTTGAGAAACACTGATCTAGGTTATTAATTGAGTGGGCTGTTAAATGTGTTGCAGCTGCGTGTTCGATCCTGTCGTGCATTTGCTGTGACATGAGATTTTTTTTACAGTGCAATCCTATTCCTGTCTACTCAGAAGCAAGTCCTAATGATTTCAGTGGGACTTACTCCCAGGTAAGTGTGTATAGGATTGCAGCACTAGTATCGTAGAGTTCCTTAGGTTATACCACCAGCAGCAGCAGCAGCAGTAGTAGTAGTAGTAGAGCTTCTGTAAAAGCAGTCATTTCCATCTTTCAGGAGCCAGATTTTATTGATGATATAGAAGAAAAAACTCCTATTAGCAGTGAAGTAGAAATGGAATCAGAGGAGCAGATTGCAGAAAGGAAGAGGAAGATGGTAAGTTGGGAAGCTAGTAGCCGCTTAAAGCTGTCACTAAAGATGAGTGACAGCTGCTCTTCCCATGCTAATCATTGCTGCCTCTCCTAGGTACTTAGCGTTTGAGAATATTTGAAATCTGCTCCTTGATATGTGCTAATTCTATTTAAATCTTTGTGTGTGTGTGTGTTTCTGTTTTTTGGGTTCTGTGATTTTTGAAAAAGTCGTGTATATTTTCTCAAGGATTTTTTTTTTCTGAATGATTTCCTGTATCCGATGCCCTGTCAGCCTCTGAAAATACTTTCTATATATTTTTTTAAATTATTATTTTAACCTATTTTGCTTGGCCACGGTCAGAAAGAGCCCCGTTTTCAAAACTAGTTATGAATATACTTCTCACAATAATAGAAAACAAACGTCGCTATAAAGTCAGGAGTCCCTGAACAGGAGATCCCAGATACTTGTCTTTTAATATGTTTAAACATGCTGAATATTATTTAGTGAAATACAGAGGCGCTTTGAAGATAGCCTGAACAACTTAGATTTTATTAACAAAAGGAAGACCTGCGAAAACAAGAAAAAGACTATTTCAATAGCAACGGAGCAAAATTGAAGCAGTTTAAGCGTCTCCATTTAAAGATTAAAATAGACTTAAAATCATTTATTCCAAACGATAGCTACTTGATGGCATATCAATCCATATCTGTATACTTAAAAGTAGGAGGTGTTTTTTAAAACTATTTTCATCTTCTTTCTTGGCCTCTGAGTCTATTACAGAGCCTGGTGTGTATCCCTCTTATTTTTCTAGGTTTGCATTCTCTTCTCACAAAATTAATAAATCCTTAATAGTTACAACAGGTGTTTTTTTTTTTTTTCCTAAGCTACTCTACACAATACTTAGTGCTTTTCTGCTTAAAGATATTCCTCCTAGTTTAAACACTGAGGCGTTATCAGCCAAACCCTTTCAGCTTATCTTTTCAGGAAATAATTTTATCTATCATACTGATCTTAGACTCCTGATTGCTGCCCTTCCTTTGCAGTTGCTCCCCAGTTTTAGTGTCTGCTTTGGGATACTAGCAATTATCCTTGCTTTCTCTTTTTGTTCAACAGCTAAAGCTTTTGCTCTTGTTTTAACTGTTTTCCTTCCCTTTCTGTTTAAAATCTGAATAGATTCAATATTCTGGTACTGCAATGGCGCCTCGTTGCCCTCAGCTTTTCTACGTGCACTAAATTACTTTAAATCAGACATTTACCATTAAAGATCTATTCTATAGCTTAACTCCCATAGTCTGTGACTTCCTTGCTGTCTGTCTGGTCTTGACATCTTCGTTCTGCTTTTACCAGTTTGGCCTCCGGTCTGGAAAAGATGGGTCCCAGTTGCATTTTACATCCGCCCTCATTTCTGTTCGTTGTGTGCAGTTTTCCTCGAAGGAGAGAAAGAAACACTGAAACATTATCCATTGGGTTATTTTGTTTGTTTGTTTGTTTCCTGCCCTGAAAATAGGAGAACGTTCCTGTTTTCTCCGCCGTTTAATAAATTTAATAAATACAGATAGTCTCGACTTAACAACAACAGTTCATTGAGTGACCGTTCAAATTTACAGCGGCGCTGAAAAAAGTGACCTGGGACCGTTTTTCATGCTTACCGTCATTGCAGCATCCCCGTGGTCACATGATCAGAATTCAGACACTTGGCAACTGGCAGGTACTTAAGACAGTTGCAGTGTCTCGGGGTCAGGGAAGTCAGGTTTATTTAACCACCACGTTGCTAATTTAATAACTGCTGGGATTGACTCAACCACTGCTGCAAAAAAAGGTGGTGAAATGGGGCTCAACTCACTTAACGACAGAAATTAGGGGCTCAGTCCATGGACATACGTCGAGGGCTATTTGTATTTAATAAATGAAGCCCAAAAGAGTTTGCGGAATTCCAGCTGCTTTGGGCTGCAAGATCGTTTTGAAAAGCAAGTACAGAATCCTGCATGTGAATGTCTGAGAAAGAAAACATGTTCATGTATGTGCATGTTTGGCTCCTGTTCATGTAGTAAATTAAACTCCTGGGCAGAAGAAGCTGTCCCCACTACTGTTCTCAGTGGCATGAGGGCTATAAGGCACTGACAGGAGGGCGATGGCAAGAAAAGAGATATTTTAAGATCTTCAGCTTTTGAGTGTTTGATTTCACTCATGATCATTGTTTATAGAAACTTAGGCCTTTGCAGGGCATAGCAAATGCACGCTCTCTTCATACTCTTACAAGGGAAATGTAAAGATGATAAAATAAGATGACGTTTCTTCGGCAGAGGTGAGAGAACCACTAAATTAAATTAAATTAAATTAAATTAAAGCATCACATCAAGTTTGAACTTTGGCTTCCCCCCCCCCTCCCCATACCTCCTGAGTTAAAGCCATTAAATAAAAGGTGCTACCTTGCACCTTTTTACAAAGAATACATTAGCTTCTGCCTAGGCTTCTCATACTTCATTATAAAGTATTATTTATTATAATTCTACTAATTACTTATGCTCTTTCTCAGCTTGCTTATTTGCAAGGAAAGTTCTTACGGTCAGAGAAAGCAACCCACACATTGAATTTTTTCACGTAAATCTAGTAACTTTCCTTCCCCCCCCCCCCAGTTTCTCAAAAAATCTGCCATTTCTAGACCAGGTTTTGTAAGCTGGAAAAAGTGATGGGCAATAAACTAATTTAAAAAGATGGAAGATAAAGAAGCTGAAACTTCTGACAGCGGTAGCTGGAAAGACTTCCTCCTATCTGAAAGATCGACTTACTTACCTTAACAAACTCAGAATTTCTTGAGGGCTGATGGGTAAGAGCAGAGCTATCAAAGGAGGGCAGACAAAGAGTAAAAACAGTAGTGGTTTCTGGGCTGTGTGTATCTACAGTTGCTGGGGGAATTCAGAAGTGATGTCATAATCCTGTCAACCAATAGGAAGATATTTCCAGTCTCTCCAAGGCTTCAGTTTTCAGCCAATTTTTAAAGTACATTTTAATAAAACGAATAGCTGGACAATTTATAGTGTTGCAAAATACAAGGGAGATCCATATTAACGGTAGAAGCCGAGTGTGTTTGGGTAATATTGGCACTTGAATCAAATTAATATCTAAGACCGCATTCCAGTATGTATGAAACAAGTACACCTGCTAGAATCTTCGGGAAGCGTTTTCAGATCTGTATATTCTCTGGCAACAATCGTGGAAAATTTTATCTTACAGGTATTGGCCCAGAGTTGTCAAAATGGAAGCTAGAAGACAACTTAACTTATAGCTATCTACAGAGTTGATGTATAGAAAACTTTGAACATCCTGTTGCCATCAACAGTGATCTGAATCCTTCTTACTATTGTTTCTAGAGAATTATATTTATTGTGTATAAGAAACAGATTCGTCAGAAGACTGAAGGGGCCAGTAGTTGCCCAAATAAGGGCAGGAAGTGTTACCTTCCATAGAATCCTCTCTTCCTGGACCGTTGGTTGGGCTGCTGTCACGAAGTCAAAAGTTTTAAGGTAGCCATTGAAGGCTGGGCTCACTCTGGAACTACAGTGGAGACGTACTTAACTATTCTGGTCATAACTCCAGCTGTTCCAATTGTCTGGATTATTAGCAACTGAGGGGATTGTGTGTGGTGGATACTTGCTGGCAATAAAGAAAAATAATTCTGACTAGTTGCCAGGATTAAGAGAAATGAGCACTAAGCTACAGGTAGGGTTCAGTTTATGACCACAATGGAGTACAAAATTTCTGTGGCTAATTGTGAAGTAAGTTTTGCTTCATCTTATGGCTTTTCTTGCCACAGTTTATTAAGTGAATCCCTGCGGTTAAGTTAGTCACACAGTTGGTTAAGTGAATTGACTGTGCTTGTCAGAAAGTCACAAAAGGAGATCACAATATCCCAGGACACCGCAATGGTCATAAATAGGAAGCCGTTGCCAAGCGTCCGAATTTTGATTCTGTGACCACAGTGATGCTGCAATGGTTGTAAGTGTGAAAAGCAGTCAGAAGTCACTTTTTTCAGTGTTGTTTTAACCTTGAATGGTCACTAAGAGAACCGTTGTAAGTTGAGGACTACGTGTAATTTCTTTCTGAAATTGATAGGGCTTTAATTTCCATGGAAAGGAGGAAAATGGGCTGTTGGAAACTTGAAGACCTGGAGGCACAAGCCTGTTCTCATCCAGTATAAAACCTCACAATTACCTTGTTAAAATTTCACTCATCACTCAACAATTTCTGTGTGTGATCCCTGGCTACAATGGAAATGTTGTTGTCAGTCTCCCAGAGGCATGTCATCATCATGCCCCTTTAGTTAAAAAAAAAAAAAAATCTCAATAGCTCAACACTAGCTTATTTAAAATTTTCTTCTTGTCCTATCTCTGAAAAAAAACCTATATGAAATAAATGAAGAATCGGAATAAGTTTCATAAATGCAGGGGTTTGGTGAGTTAATTTGTGTGTTTGTGAACATCTGTAATAAACACCACCACCATAAGTAATCACATAATTTTTACCTTAATGTAATGATTTGTCTGATCTGATGAGCCTTAGAGAGTATACCTCAAATAAAGGACAGAATGTTTTTTTATGTTCTAAGAAGTTTAAATCCTAGTCATTGTAAAAGCACTAGAAATAGAAAGTTGTTCAGACATTGATAGATGCATAATCTGACCTGGCTTCTGATAGAGAAGATTAAGATGGGAGATAACATATTCATAGATTATAATATTTTACATAATGTATTTGTGAAAATACCAGTGCATTTAAAAATAGTATATGGATCTATTCATGTAGAAAAAATGTTTCTTATTAAAATTACTTAGATTTAAATTACTTTAAATCTAAAATAATTGTTCATTTAATTCTAATCCATACTGGGTCCCCATCACCTGAAACTTTCAATAAATTATTAGTAAATACCGCCTACCTGTGCACCAGGGTCAAAATATAAATGCCATACCACTACTGTGGAATAAAATGTGGATTCTGTAAAATCGATTATCTGAGTGTGACCTGCAGATAATATTTTGAATAACTTTTTTTTGGGGGGGGGAGGTATTTTTAAGTCCTTTAATGTATAATCTTGTTTAAGCATCGTTGTTGTTAAATTCTTCAGACCAGAGAAGAACGGAAGATGGAAGCCATCCTTCAAGCTTTTGCCAGATTAGAAAAAAGAGAAAAAAGAAGAGAACAAGCTTTGGAAAGAATCAGTACTGCCAAAACGGAAATAAAATCAGAATGTAGGGATACCCAGATCATCAACGAGGCGGAATTTGTTCAGGTAGTTGCCTACGTTTTATTAAGTGATTCACCTTACCTGTTTTGATACTTTTCGCATAGCATTGCTCTGTTCCCCTCCAATACCTCTTGGGACAATACACTTGGGTGTCGCTGCTCTTTCTAAGCAACAGTGTAGTGATGTGTGGGCTGGGCTAAGACAGAGTGAGCAGCCCAAGTCACACAGGAGTCTCTGTGACTTCAGTGAAGGCCTGAGCCTCTGTCATCTGCTCATCAAACTGGTGGTTTCATCCTAGTTCACCCACTTTTGTATTGCTCAATGTTTGCGTAAGAAAGTGAATTTGGAGATTTGGAATTGTACGTGAATCCAGTCCTAGCGCCCATCATAATCAGTGCAAACAGTACTTAAATAAAAAGAAAGACGAAGTAGAACTTTGCTGTTTTTCTTAACCAAATACCCAGATAGATAGACATAGATATAGATACACACACACACACACACACACACACAGATATATATATATATATATATTTAAGTTTTTAGGTTTTGCTAACAAAGAATAAAGAGAGAATGGTATAGCTATTTCGGGTAGATTTCTTTCTCCCATATCTGGGCTGACAGGGTGTTCATTCAAGGTAAAAATATATATATATGTATGTTTTCTGAGGTTTTCGCGGGTGTTTGTATACCTACCTACCTACCTACATATATATATATTACATATTAATATTACATATTACTGCCAAGGCACAGAAAGGTTAATCGAGTTCTAACTAACATTTTGATGATACGATTACTTTTCCTGATTTACTGATTTTTATTTGTTACTTTTGATTGTTAGGATTTATTATTTTATTTTATTTCTTTTTGTGTGTGTGTGATTTTATTAGTAGTGTTTACTTAATAGATTAACGTATTTACTAATTATTTTTAATATGTTACAGTTTAAGCTTTGTTAAAAATGGTTGAATATGATACTTACTCATTATTATGAACCGGACAGTTGCTTGTTTGTTGAAATATGTGATTGTACCTATCCTTATTTTACCCTAATCCCCTTTTTCCTTCCCCTCCCCCTTTCCTTTTTACCCTTCCCTTTACCATACCTGTATTTTTCCTATTTTCCTTACCTATATAAAATTTTGTTTAAAAAAAAAAGAAAGAAAGGTTAAAATGATCCTAAATAAGATGTGTGAGCAGTACTGCCAAACGTGTATTTTTACCCTTTATGTATTTTTTTCCCTCATTTTGGTGGGAAAACAAAATTTATCGAAGGGTGTGTGTGTAAATGATGTAATTTTGGATTGTGTGTAATTGTCCAGGAACCAGCGAAAGAGGAAACCCCCACCAAGCCAGCCCCTGCCAAAGTCAACAGGACAAAACAGAGAAAAAGCTTTTCCCGGAACAGGACGCACATCGGGCAGCAGCGGCGAAGGCACAGGACCGTCAGCATGTGCTCGGATATCCAGCCATCCTCTCCTGACGTGGAAGTGATCACCCCGCACCAGGAACCCGAGACCGCTGTGCTTCCGGCCGAGCCTGAAGCAGAGACGCCCGTGGCTGACGTAGTCCCTGAGCCTGAAGCCCCAGCACTTAACAAATGCCCCACTAAATACCCCAAAACGAAAAAGGTACGTGGGGAACCTCGTGTCTGCCCTGTTTGAGAAGGGGGAAAAAAGTAGCTAATAATCCTCGACTTACAACTACAAACCGAATTCAAAGTTTCTGTTTCTAAATGAGACAGTGAGTTTTGCCTTATTTCGCGACCTTTCTCGCCACAGTTGTGAAGTGAATCGCTGCAGTTGTTAAGTTAGTAACCCCAGTTGTTGTGAATCTGGCTTCCCCATCGACTTTGCTTGGCAGAAGATAGCGAAAGACCATCACGTGACCCTGGGACACACTGCAACCGTCATAAATACTAGTCAGTTGCCAAGCGTCTTGAGTTTTGATCAGGTGACCCTGGGGACGCTCCAATAGTCTGAAAAACTTAAAACACTTTTTTCAGTGCCGCTGTAGCTTCAAACGGCCACTAAACAAAGCCTTGTAGTCGAGGGTTACCCGTGTGTCTTTTCTCTCCCCTTTTTTTTTTAATTTAATGTACATTGGAAGACCTTGTCGACGGAGTCAGGGCTCTGCTGATTTTTCCCCCCCTTTCTGTTCCAGCACTTGGTGAGCGAGTGGTTAAGCGAGAAGAGCGAGAAGCCGGGAAAATCCGTGGAAAACCTCTCAGAGAGGCCTCTGCGCATAACCACCGACCCAGAGGTCTTGGCGACCCAGCTGAACTCTTTGCCAGGCCTCACTTTCAGCCCGCATGTCTACACGACGCCGAAGCACTATATCCGTTTTACGTCGCCCTTCCTTTCTGAAAAACGGCGGAGGAAAGAGCCAATGGAGCGCATTCTGGGCTCCTGCAAGAAGGTAAGATATCTGGTAACTTTGAATACATATATATAGCAAGAAGAAGACTATCGAGCGATCGATTAACGTATTGTTTATGATAATTAACTGCTATCTATTATTTCTTGTTAAACCCATGAATCCAGACATAAGGCTGTTTGCTAAATATTGAGAATGTTATTGGGGAAAACCCTAACTAATCCCAACCCTAATTCTAACCCGAACCCCAATCCCGATCCCACCTCATTCCTAACCCTATAAAAACTAATAAAATTTATACAAAAAAAAGAGAAGGTAACATATCTGATAGCGTAGGGTTGTAAACATTTTAAAAAAAGGATAAATCAGTTTTCTGGATTAGGGAGTGGCAAGGGATTCCCCATGAAGTTTATTTATTTATGAGACTTATATACCGCTTTAAGTGCAAGCACTCTCTAAGCGGTGTACACCAGTAAGCAATGTGTGTGTATGTGTGTATATATATATATATATATATATATATATATATATATATATATATATATATATATATATATATATATACATTGCCCCCAACAATCTGGGTCCTCATTTTACCTACCCCGGAAGGATGGAAGGCTGAGTCAACCTTGAGCCGGTGAGATTTGAACCGCTGACCTGCTGAACACAGTGAGCTAAAGTGGCCTGCAGTACTGCACTCTAACTGCTGCGCCACCTCGGCTCATTTGCCTTTCAGCAGCAGCACCGAATCAGTGGTCATTCCACCGCAGGAAGCCGATTTAGATTTATTTTGTCCCCTGTTTTGAGTTGCAGATTATTCATATTTTATTTTAATGATGGCAGTAGCTTACGTATAAAGTGAGCTTTAAGCGTCCTGTGGTGGCGTCCTCATCCTCATTTTCACTATTCCTGTTTTGCAGCGTTGGTTAAAGCAAGCTCTGGAAGAAGAAAACTCGGTGGTTGGGTTTTTTATTTCCTCGCCCCACGAAGGATCCAGAAGTCCTGTTGTCAACGGCGAGAGCAGAAGCCCCTTATTACTGACCGACAGCTGTTGCTTGCCAGGTGACGTTAGTGATGGATTTCACCCTCATCCCACCTTCAGGGCTGGGATGGCTTATGGTTTCCAAACCATAAGCCTCGGCTTCCCAAATGCCCATATACTGGCGGTCCTCGACTTACGACCACAATCGAGCCCCCCCATTTCTGTTGCTAAGCGAGACAGTTGCTAGGGAAATTTGGCCCTATTTTTACAACCCTTTTTGCCACACAATTGTTAAGCGAATCACTGCGATGGTTAATTTAGTAACGTGGTTGTTAAGTGAATCCGGTTTCCTTATTTTGCTTGTCAGAAGGTCCCAAAAGAGGATCACGTGACACCCTGGGACGCTGCAACTGTCAGTTGCCAAGCGTCCAAATTTTGATCACGTGACCCTGGGGATGCTGCAGTGGTTGTACGTGTGGAAAATGGCCATAAGTCCCTTTTTTTCAGTACCGTTGTAACTGTGAACGGTCACTAAAGGAAGTGCTGTAAGTTGAGGACTACCTTTACTGTGCCTTGAGCACTGAGCGAGAGAGGCTCTTTTTGAAATGTGTGTGTGTGTGTCTGTGTATATATGTAGCAATAGCACTTATATATCGCTCCACTGTGCTTTTGTAAGCCTCTCTCAGCGGTTTATAGAGTCAGCATATCACCCTCAACAATCTGGGTCCTCCTTTTTTACCAGCCTTGGAAGGACGGAAGGCTGAGTCAACCTTGAGCCGGTCAGGATCGAACTCCTGGCGGTGGGCAGAGTTAGCCTCTAACACTGCATTCTAACCATTTTGCCACCAGGAAGGAGAATGAGAAAGGGAATAGGGAGGGAGGGAGGGAGGGAGGGAGGGAGGGAGGGAGGGAAGGAAGGAAGGAAGGAAGGAAGGAAGGAAGGAAGGAAGGAAGGAAGGAAGGAAGGAAGGAAGGAAGGAAGGAAGGAAGAAATAGCAATAGCAATAGTACTTAGACTTATATACCGCTTCATAGAGCTTTACACCCTTCTCTAAGCAATTTACAGAGTCAGCCTGTTGCCCCCCAACAATCTGGGTCCTCCTTTTACCGGCCTCGGAAGGACGGAAGGCTGAGTCAACCTTGAGCCGGTCAGGATCAAACTCCTGGTGGTGGGCAGAGTTAGCCTGTAACACTGCACTCTAACCACTGCGTCACCGTGGCTCTTATTTTACACATACATACATGCATACATACATACATACATACATCAATTTCAACTCCTGCAAGAATGGGAGGCCTTTTGCCGCTCGTTCATTTTAAATGGTGGAATAAAGGCTTAGATCAGAGATAAATGACTTCTGCCTTTTCTCCCCGTTTTACCTCCCCAGATCTGACAACGCCACTCAAGAAGCGAAGGCAGTACCAGCTGTTGGACTCCGCCTATTCAGAAACATCAACGCCCACTCCTTCTCCATACGCCACGCCCACCCACGCCGATTTCTCCGCCTCGGACCCCTTATTGCTCGCCACGCCTCCCCGAATCAAAGTGGAAGACGAAACCTGCAGGAACGGTTACAAGCCTATTTATTCATCCGTTACTTCGGTGATTCCATGTGTCCATGGAAATGCAGTGCACTTTGAGGTGAGTCTCCGGCTCCTGTCCTGCCTGGTCCGATAAATCCATTTTTTTTTGCACCTTCATTGCTTCAGGGGGGCGGGGGAATGGCTCCATTCACGAAGAATAAAGCTATGCATGTATTTCTCGACTTAAATGTTCGCTTAGTGACTGTTCAAAGTTACAAGACAGCACTGCGGCTTTATGGCCATTTTTCCTAGTTAACCACCATTGCAGCATCCCCATGATCATGTGATCCAAATTTAGACATTTGGCAACCGGTTCATATATACCAGTGCTGGCGAACCTATGGCACAGGTGCCACAGATGACACGCAGAGCCCTCTCTGTGGGCACATGCGCCGTCGCCCTAGGCCTAGCTGGGTTTTATAAAACCTTTTCACTTTAGGCCTCCGCCGCTGTGTGCAAAAAAAAAAAAAAAGGTTCAATCAGTCAATTTCAACTTCTCGTGGAAGAAAAAAGATCTTGCAAAGTTGGAATTGATTGATTGAACTTTTTAGTCCCACCCAGTCTGCCATTACCACCGCAGCCACGCCCAGCCAATGGGCCACACCCAGCCAATGGGCCACGCCCACCCGGCACCCGACGATGCATAAATGGGTTTTGGGTTGCAGTTTGGGCACTCAAGTCTCTAAAAGGTTCGCCATCACTGATATATGTATGTATGTATGTATGTAGGTCTTTGGTTATTCGGGTTTTCTCCCACGTAAAATTGGAAGTGTCTTGGCGACGTTTCGACGAAGTCTCATTCGTCATCTTCAGGCTGGTACTTTTGGCTTCATGCTTCTAGAAGCACGAAGCCGAAAGCACCAGCCTGGAGATGATGAATGAGACTTCGTCGAAACGTCGCCAAGACACTTCCAATTTTACGTGGGAGAAAACCCGAATAACCAAAGACCTACATACAAACACCCGCGAAAACCTCAGAAAACAGAGATAGATAGATAGATAGATAGATAGATAGATAGATAGATACATACATACATACATACATACATACATACATACATACACACACACACACACACACACGATCTTGGCTGTGTCCCGGGATCATGTGATCCCCTTTTGTGCCCTTCTGACAAGCATAGTGCATGGGGAAGCCAGATTCACTACTACTACTTCACAACCAGGTTACTAACTTATCAACTGCAGGGATTCGCTTAGCCTCCGTGGCCTGAAAAGTCGTAAAACGGGACAAAACTCACTTAACGAATGTCTCACTTAGCGACACCAACGGGCTCAGTTGTTGTAAGTCGAGGTCTACCTGTAATCTGTCACTACTGTCACCTTTTAGAACTCTGTGAAGGATGCTTCTAAAGAGCCTTTCCCAAGGAAAGTTTTTAGGGTTCTCTTTTCATACATGGGTGCAGTCAGCATTTAACTAAAGAAAGAGGTAGTTTTACACGATTGAAGAGAAATGATTTTATTCTTTATTTTCAAAAAAACATCAGAATTGTTTGCTTCTGCAGTTTTCAAACGTCCCCCCCTCCCTTTTTTTTTTTTTTTCGCTGCAGAATATTTCTTCACCTGAAAGTTCTCCAGAAGTTAAGAGGCGAACATTTAATCAAGAGGTAAGTTCGCGCGGGAAGTTTTATTTGGTCTGCTTTGCAAATCTTTTTTTTTCCTATGCTGTAAATTCTTAGAATGTGTAGTTCAGGGTTAGGGTTTGTAGGAATACACATTTGTGGGCGCGAGATCCTAGAAGATAAAGATAGGGGAAATCCTGAGGAATAATTGATAGTTCCTAGGGCAGCGGTTCTCCACCTGTGGGTCGGGACCCCATTTGGGATCAAACGACCATTTTACGGGGGTTGCGAAACAATGCAGTCTGCCCTTTTTTTCCCCTTTTCCTTAGCTGTGCTACTCCCTTTTATTCTGTTGGCTTTTGAAAGCCAACAGAATAGACTCTCTTGAATAGTGTCTAATTCTATTGGCTTTCCAAAGCCAATAGGAATTGTCCAGGCTGTCTCTGCCCTGCTGAGCCCGCCAAAAGTCCCATTCTGCCAACGGGGCTGCACCAGTTGAGTAGTCCTCGACTTATGACCGGTTGAGTAGTCCTCGACTTACGACCGGTTGGGGGTCGCGGCATTAAAAAGGTTGAGAACCACTGTCCTAGGGTCTAGCTTCCCAAGTTCCTACTTTCACAAACTTAAGTAGGATTTCCTTTTAAAATAAAATTTAAAAAATGGTGGGATGTGCATGAAAGGTCTAATATGCCAAAGAACATAAGCTAACAGATAATGCAATCTAGGTGTGGCAAAGTGCTCAGACAATGTTGTCTTTTAATGACACAGTCGTAAATAAAGGGATCAATTTGGCATCTTCCCTCTCAGGTCCCAATGCAATTAATTGGATAGCTAACTTTCGTTGTTCTTCCAGAACTTTTCAGTTCTTAGGAATGGGTATAGTCACCAGCTATGATTAAAGATTGTTTCAGTAAAGCAGTTTTTTAAAAAGAGAACAATTGGAATGTTAAAAATAAAAAATGAATCATAGGGAAGAACAAAGAGAAATAAAAATTGTGGCACATCTATCCCAGGGGTGGGCAACCTTGGCTCTTTTAGGACTCGTGGACTTCAACTCCCAGAATTCCTGAGCCAGCCAAGCTGAGGAGAAAGGGAGAGGTTTCCAAGCTGAGCCATGCTGGCTCAGGAATTCTGGGAGTTGAAGTCCACGAGTCTTAAAGTTGCCAAGGTTGAGGACCCCTGATATAGGGCAGGGGTGGGGAGCCTTGGCTCTTTTATGACTGGTGGACTTCAACTCCCAGAATTCCTGAGCCAGCCTGGCTCAGCTTGGAAACCTCTCCCTTTCCCCTCAGCGTGGCTGGCTCAGGAATTCTGGGAGTTGAAGTCCACGAGTGATAAAAGGGCCAAGGTTGCCTATCCCTAGTCTATACCAACACACCTATTAACCTTAAGGAAAAACTCACACATTTTAGATCTACAGTTGTTAGATCTACAGTTAGATCTTGTAGAATAAACCTACAAGTTGGCTTTAAAAGCAAATACAGAAAAAAAATACATTAAAAACGAACTGCCAGAATAGTTTCCCACGGAAGAGATCTTTTATTCAGGCTGCCTCGTGCTATTTCCCCCAACCTTGTCACGTTCCCCACCTCTTTTTTTGGGACAGGGATACGAACGTTCCTGCGCGTCCATGCTAGCACTCAACCCGTTCCGAAATTCCAGCCTGACGGAAATCTGCCTGCAAGAGATCAAGACGATCGGCTACTCCAGCCCGAGGAGTCGAGCGGAGGGCCCCAGGCAGTGCTCGGGAGAAAAGGAGCCCCCCTCCGAGCTCCCGCTGGGACTGGAAGCGGTCGAGCAAAGCGCGCTGCACAAAACGCTGGACGCTCCCTGCCACAACCGGACTGATGCAAGCAGCCAACTGGAAGCGGCTCATTGCGGGCGGGGAGCGGTTTATCCGACCTGGGTAAAAAGTCCCGACCGGACAGGTGTCAATTTCTCCGTGAATTCTAATTTGAGAGACTTAACTCCTTCACACCAGTTAGAAGTCGGCGGCGGGTTCCGGATCAACGAGTCGAAGTGCCTGATTCCAGAGGAGGCGAGAGGCATGTTTGTGGACGCGCCGGTTTTTTGTCCTTCCGAAGAGGGACTGGCAGCCAGTTTTGGGAGGACTGCCAGTACTGACGGGCTGATGGACGGCAACGGCACACCCCAGAATCCTCCGCAAAAGAAAAAGGTACCGACTTCAGGAGAGGCCACACGTAGGGATGCTTTTCTGCTTATTATATAAATGTTATATCCTTAAGGCTTTTCAAAGGCTTCCGCGTAGGCACCCGCTAGGAAACTGAACTGTCTCACAAAATCGACTTACGAACTAGTGATATTGCAATTCAATCTCAGCACTGGAGGCAAATAACTTGTGTACACTTCAAAGCCCTGGGAGTAGATAAATAATGGAGTGCAATGAAGGGATGCAGAGAGCCCTTGACTTAACAACAGTCCGCTTAGTGACTGTTCAGCGTTACAAATGGCGCTGAAACAAGGGACCTAGGACCATTTTTCACACTTAACGATCATCGCAGCATCCTCCACGATCACTGATTGAAATTCAGCGGCATGGCAACTGTCTCATACTTAACGACGGTTGTGGGGGTCACGTGATCCCCTTTTGCGTCCTTCTGACCAGCAAAGTCAAGAGGGAAGCGAGACTCGCTTAACCACCGGGTTACTAACTTCAACAACTGCAGCAAGAAAAGTTGTAAAATGAGGCAAAACTCACTTCAGCAATGTCTCTCACTTAGCAACATAGGTTTTGGGCTCAGTTGTGGGTCGTAGGTCAAGGACTACCTGTATAGGCCTAGTTGAATCCTGATAATCTACAGCATGGCTCCCCTGGGGCAGATCAGTCTGAAGGAAGCTTGTGAGGGAAATGCCCATAACATATAGCAATAGTAGTAAAGTTGGAAGGGACCTTGGAGGTCATCTAGTCCAACCCCCTGCTCAGGCAGGAAACCCTACACCATTTCGGACAAATGGCTGTCCAGTCTCTTCTTAAAAACTTCCAGTGTTGGAGCATTTACTGCTTCTGGAGGCAGGTGTTCCACTGATTAATTGTTCTCACTGTCAGGAAGTTTCTCCTTAGTTCTAGGTTGCTTCTCTCCTTGATTAGTTTCCACCTGTTGCTTCTTGTCCTGCCTTCAGGCGCTTTGGAGAATAACTTGACTCCCTCTTCTTTGGGCAGCCCCTGAGATATTGGAAGACTGCTATCATGTCCCCCCTTGTCCTTCTCTTCGTTAAACTAGACATACCCAATTCTAGCAACCGCTCCTTATATGTTTTAGCCTCCAGTCCCCTAATCATCTTTGTTGCTTTTCTCTGTACTCTTTCTAGAGTCTCAACATCTTTTTTACATCGTGGTGACCAAAACTGGATGCAGGATTCCAAGTGTGGCCTTACCAAGGCCTTGTAAAGTGGTATTAACACTTCCATCCCTCTGTTAATGCAGCCTAGCACTGTGTTGGCCTTTTTGGCAGCTGCAGCACACGGCTGGCTCATATTTAGGTGATTGTCTACTAGGTCTCCGAGGTCCCTCTCACAGTTACTGCTATTGAGCATGATGCCACCTATGCTGTACTTGTGCAGCATATTAGAGATGGCAGTACTTTGCTTTAAGCGTCTCACTTTGTGTGGAAATCTGCCCCTTATCTAGGCCTTGTGCCGATTTTTTACCTGTGGAAAAATCAGGTGTAAACCAGGTCAGGAGTGGGCAACCATGCCCCCTATACGACTTGTGGACTTCAACTCCCAGAATTCCTGAGCCTGTTAGAGATAAAGATTCAGGGTTGCTAATATTGAATCTCAACAAAGCACAAGCTAGAATATAACCTAGATCCCACTCATGCTAGATAAAGCTTTGCTCGGTTCCCAACGGGCCACGGACCGGAGGTTGAAGACCTCTGCCTGAATGGGTACACAAAGCCCTTGACTTAACAGCGACAGCTGAAGCCAGAATTTTGATCCTAAGCCATTGCCGTTGTTAAGTTGAGTCACCACGTGACTGGACTCTACTTGGTGGCAGTTGGTAAGCAAATCACACGGTCGTAAGTCTGAATCTGCCTTATCCCATGCGCTTTTTTTTTCTCTTGAAAAAAACAGCCAAAACGTTGCAAACCACCCTCACGTGATCGCAGGACCCTGCCGCTGCCATGCGCCCCAAAACGCAGTCATGTGACCTGGGGTCACGGCAGTTGTGACTTTGAACATAGATTTTGCAAGTCACTTTTTTTTTGGGAAGCATCTTGTCATTCCAAATAACCGGTCCTAAGTTGAGGACTACCTGCCAATGCTTCCTAAGTAGACATTTCTGCATCAATAGTAAAGGCAAGCTGATGCTGACGTGTCAAATATTTTTAAACTTTACTTTTTGCCGGTGGGTGCTTTTCAAATATTACAGTGAATAAATCGGCATGTTATTCAGCTGGTCAAAGCACACACACACACACACACACACACACACACACACACACACACACAAAGCTCTGTGATGATTGTGACCAAAAAATGAGCGTTTTTCACTGTCTTTTCAAAACAGTGTACAAGAGTCTGGGGGCGGGGGGAAGACCTGTGCTGTGATAACTTAAAAGCAAAATTAAGAGAAGCCATCCTCTCCTTTTCCCTTTTTTCCTAGGTGTCACTTCTGGAATACCGCAAGAGGCAGCGAGAAGCCCGAAAAAGCGGCTCCAAAGCCGAAACTTTTTCTCTCCTGAGCATGTCGCCTCATGCTGCCGGGGGAGGCAACGGCGGTGCTGCTCCCGACGGCTACACCAGCAGTGAAAATGGGGAGCAGCCGGAGAGGGAACAGACCGCCAGCCTCCCCTTATCTTTGCCAGCCACGGATTACAGCGCCGTTTCCGAAGAAAGCGAAAACTCTTCGTCCTTAAAGGAGGCTTCCGGCGAAAAGAGCGATCCGGAGGTCCAGTGGTAAGTATCCTTTTCAAGCATCCGCCCTCGAGAAGCCGCTGACCTTGCAAAACACGTTTGCGGGTTAGAAGAAGCTACCCCGTCAAAACGGTGGCCAAAGCCGTTTTCCAAATGTGTTTGCTTCGTTTGCTTTGCGTAACTTTGAAACATTTCAAAGTTAATACAAAGTTAATGCAAGCAGCCTGGAATTAAGGAGAAACTTCCTGACAGTGAGGACAATCAACCAGTGGAACAGCTTGCCACCAGAAAAGTGGATGCTCCATCGCTGGAGGTTTTTAAGAAGAGATTGGACAGTCACTTGTCTGAGGTGGTATAGGTTCTCCTGCTTGAGCAGGGGGCTGGACTAGAAGACCTCCAAGGTCCCTTCCAGCTCCTGTTCTGTTCTATTCTATTCTGTTCTTTATTCCTATATTCTATTCTATTTCATTCCATTCTATATTTTCTATTCTATTCTATATTTTTTATTCTATTCTATTTCATTCCATTCTATATTTTCTATTCTATTTCATTCCATTCCATTCTATATTTTCTATTCTATTTCATTCCATTCCATTCTATATTTTCTATTCTATTTCATTCCATTCCATTCTATATTTTCTATTCTATTCTATTCTATTCTATTCCTTATTCCATTCATACCAGTCTACATACAAACTGAACAGACTTTATGAGTCTTTTGGATGGTGACAGACTCTCAGTTCTGTTTATCCATGCAAGGGAACAAATGAATACAGAAAACCACCCGCGATGCCATTAAGAGCAGGGGTGTTCAACCATGGTACCTTGTGGACTTCACTGGGTACTGGTGCTTAGCTGGAATAACAACGATGGTACAGTCAGGCCTGCCCTAGAGAGAATCTGGGGGCGGGGGTGGGGGTTGTTGAAAACTAAGCAACGAGACTTGCCATCAAAATCTCAACCGTGGCAGGAGGTTGAATAGGCCAAGAGCATTTTTTGTGTCTGCCAGATGATTCCATGAAGTTACTTTTTAGTGCCAGAAACTGCTAAAGTCTTAGTTCTTTACCGATGTCCCTTATTTTTCAGGAGTGGGGGCTGTCTTGGTCACAGTCAGGTGGTTCAGGCCCATTTACCTCTGCTTGCAACGTTTCAGTCTGTACAACGTCACGGCTTTAAAACTGGGTAGTAGTTGAATCTGCTCACAACTCTGCTCTGGAACCTGCTAGCTCCCGGCTTAACTCTCACACCAGTTACGGCTTGTGCTGGGAAAGTTTCTCCCAGGAAACAAAAGAAACCGTGTTGTTTGCAGGCTGGGTGTGATCGGTCAAGTCAAATTCCAACCTTTATTAACGGCAAGGATCAGCATATAAGGAGGATGGCATAAAAGATACAGCATCTAAAAACATAAAACCTAAAAGGAATCTTTAACGGGAGCAGCAGATGAGCATAAGGCAGCTGGGTGGAAATGTCTTGACGTGTAAGAAGCCAGCATGAGAATCATCCTAGTTGCTCCAAGATGGTCTTCACTGCTATTTCCACCAAAGGCAGAAGGGAACCCCCAAGACATGTTTGACCTCTCCTAAACAGCCGATTCTTCAGGACATTCCATCGTGTAGAACTCATCCTGCCTTTGTTGCATTTTGGGCAGGGGGCTCTCTTTGGCCAGCCTTCCTTTGGAACAGGGGGGTTAGCACAGGTCAGGGGGAAAGGACGTGGTCTGATCATGATTCCCAGAGAAAGGTGGAGGGCAGAACCTGCTGCCATGGTTAGCAAACGGCGCCACCCTCTAGTCTGCACTACATCTCCATGCCTATTCACTAGGCAGGTGGGTGCTCTAGGGCACAGAGAGAGAAAGATCATTGCATCCCTCTCACTTGGACACTAAAGTGAGGAACAACTCAACCTTTTCACCGAGTCCTTCTTGCTGGACTTTCCTAACTACTCTCTTACTTGGGGCTAGTAAGGTATGTGCCAGGCTACAGGTTTCACCAGTGTTAAAACAAATTTACGTGGCTCAGCTCACTGTCCCGTTCAGTCTGTGAGCAACTATATAGTTCTTACTCTGGAGACCCCATATGGGCTCATCTAGATCCCGTACTGTGTAAAATACCCCGGAATTCACCCACCGTTGCTCTCACATCCCACTGTTTTTTCCCACGAGGAAACACCCAAGGAGAACCTCCAGAGGCCTTCCTAAGGCCGTAGAATACTTCCACGCCTTTGCATTTTCCTTAATCATGACAGCCTCAAATATTTCAGGAACCCTTAAAATTATAAGCTGCCAAACTGTTCTTCACGCCCATTTGGATAGCAAGGGAGCCCGAATTAAAATAGCCCTGACATTTGTGGTGAAGCAAATTACAAGTTGGGTTTTTCTTTCTCTTTTAAAGGACCTCTTCAACCTCGGTGGAGCAAGTCAGGGAACGAAGTTATCAGCGCGCATTGCTTCTTAGTGATCATAGGAAAGACAAGGATTCTGGTAAGAGATCACCGAGTGGATCACACTCCCTCCTTTTGTGCAGCACCTCCTGGTTGCCGAGCCGCGGTGGCACAGAGGTTAAGAGTGCAATATTGCAGGCTGACTCTGCATTCCCACAGCCAGGAGTTCGATCCTGACCGGCTCAAGGTTGACTCGGCCTTCCGAGGTTGGTCAAATGAGGACCCTGATTGTTGGGGGCCAATAGGCTGATTCTGTAAACCGCTTAGAGGAGGCTTTGTAAAGCACGGTGAAGCGGTCTATAAGTGCTATTACTAGTGCTATTGTTTCTGGTGGTCTTTGTTGATTAGTGGCAACTGTTCACCACAAGACACCAGTTATTGGATCTTAGGAGAACGGTCTGGGCTTCTGTCTGTTACATATATAAAAGTTTAATCTATTCCCCCCCCCCTTCCCAATTTCTTACCAATGTCCAGACCCAGCAACATTTCTATTTATAGACTTGTTTGTTGCAGAAACTGATCCTGAAAATCTGGAGCCTACAAGTGAATGTCCATCCCCAGATACTCCTCTGAAGACGTGCAAGAGTCCTCTAAAACCAAGCAAGGTACAGCACGATCGAGTTTCTGTGTGTGTGTGTGTGTGTGTGTGTGTGTGTGTAGATAGATAGACAGACAGACAGATTATAGAGATAAATAGACTAGATATATAGAGAGATAAAGTAGATAGATAGATAGAGAGAGAGAGAGAGAGAGAGAGAGAGAGAGGTTTATTACTCAGCTTAGAATTCAAACACCATTTTCATAAAGAAGCAATATAATTTTAATTATCAAAAGCTGGAGACAAAAAGATCTCTGACACCCTGTTACTCTGAATCCCTAGAGACATTTGTAAGACTAAGATGGAAAAAAGAATGCTGGACTTGACTGGTTTTATTAGTTCAGCAAAGCAGTTCTTAGATAGTGCCCAGGTCAGATTTGAGGTTATAATTCTGTACCCTTGTGAGTTGCAGAAATGTGTCAGAAGTAGTCATTTTGCCAGTACAAGTTAGCCTAGAACAGGGGTGGGCAACCTTGGCCCCTTCATGACTCGTGGACTTCAACTCCCAGAATTCCTCAGCCAGTCTGGCTCAGCTTGGAAACCTCTCCCTTTCCCCTCAGCGTGGCTGGCTCAGGAATTCTGGGAGTTGAAGTCCACGAGTCCTAAAAGAGCCAAGGTTGCCCACCCCTGGTATAGGTTAAAAAACTAAGTACTAGGTAACTGCACAGGAGTGTCTCAAGACTGGATAGAGAGCTCTCACCAGCAAACGCAAATGTAGTACAGCTGGTCCTCAAATTACAACCGTTCATTTAGTGACTGTTCAGAGTTACAACGACACCAAAAATAGTGACTTAGGATCATTTTTTCACACTTATGACCACTGCAGCGTCCCCGTAGTCACGTGATCAAAATTTGGATGCTTGCTAACTGGTTCATCTTTATGACGGTCGCAGCATCCCCCCAGGGTCACGTGACTTCCTTTTGAGACCCCCTGACAAGCAGAGTCAATGGGGAAGACAGATTCACTTAACAACCGGGTTATTAACTTAAGGGCAATGATGCCCTTAACAACTGTAGCTAGAAAGGTTGTAAAATGGTGCAAAAGTCACTTAACAAACGTCTCGCTTAACATCATAAGTGTTGAGCCTCAGTTGTGGTCGTTAAGGCGAGGACTACCTGTATTTGAAATACTAGAGAGTGTGTCTATTTTGCTTTTAAGATTTCAGAATAACAATTCTTGAAATGAGATTGAAGCCATTATCCTATGAATGCCAGGCACTGAACAGATCTATTCATACCAATTAAATATTGCCTTAATTTTTTGCTTTTAAAGAATTAGTTAAATGCATTAATATAAATACACCGTGCTAGTTCTCTACTGCAAAACCCCCAAGAGGCACGACATTTTGGGCTGCAATTCTTACTCGAACTAGTTACCTTCTTCAAATGTTAGTAAAGCTTTTTTCTAGAAGTTGCGATTGTTTTTATATAAGTCACAAAACAGGAGTATCGATTCTTTCATTTCATGAGGTTCAAAAGTTTAAAGAGGTAGATCTACATCGTGAGGGCCTCTTGCGTGAAGAAATGCTGTTCTTGGTGGTCCTCCTTCCTTTAGCCTACACAGAACTGCTTTTTTTATTTTTAGCCAGGATGAATGTCTTTCCGACAAATGGCAGACCCTTAACTCTTCTTTCTCTTGATGTAGACTACTTCTTCTTCACCAAATCCTGTAGTTCCTGTTCAGCCGCTCGGAAAAACGCCCACAAAACAGGATTCCCAGTGGGAGAGCGCAGGAGACACTCCCGGGGCCGACAGCGCAACTCACCCCAAACCAGACCAGCAACCGAAACCGCCGCCCAATACCGCCGAAGCACTTTCGAAACAGCCCCAGCCCCTCCTGCGCGGGGCGGCTGATCCTCTCGGCCAGAAGCCGCCGCCGCCGCCAGCCCCACCGAAGCTCCCTTGCCCCACGTCGCCTCACGTCGAAAACCCCCCCAAGCCGTCCACCCCCCTCGCCCCAGCCCAGCACGGCTACCTGTCGCCAAAGCCTCCTTCCCAACCGCTGGGGTCACCGTACCGGCCTCACCACCCGCCGTCTCCCCAAGTGGGGACACCTCAGAGAGACTCGCACCGGGGCTTTTACGCCGCCACCCAAGCGCTTCAGCCCGGCGCCCCGCAGCCGACCGCTGGGACGTTGTTCCCCCCATCTTCTTCAGTCTCTTACGGTCAGTTTCACCAACAAACTCTCAACGCGGGGGCCCCACCGCCCCCTCCCCCTCCGCCCCCCTCCTCCACGTACTATCAAAACCAGCAGCCCCCCTCAGGAAACTTTCAAAATTACAACCCGATCAAAAGCGGCCTCCCGTCCCAGCAAACCATCTTCCCCTCCGGACCAAACCAAACCCTCGCCGGCACCACCTGTCAGCAGCCGCCCGTCTCGGGCCACCTGGCCAACAGCGGGCACTTCCTGCCCTCCCCAACGCCCAGCATCCATCACCCGAGCCCCGTGGTGGGGGTGCCCCCGCCTCCACCCCCTCCTCCAGCGGCTCCCGGACACCTGGTGCAGCCACAGAACACGCACCCGCCGCACGCCACGGCCCACGGGGTGAGTCCCGCGCACGCGGCCACCGGTTCCCACCTCCATTCGCCGGCCGCCAGCCACCACCTGCCTCCACCCCCGCCGCCGCCTCCCGGCCCCCTCCCTCACCACCTCCCTACTCACCCCACCGCAGCCCATCAAGGTTTGCAAGCACAACACCAGCACGTAGTAAGCTCGGCGCCTCCTCCACCACCACCACCGCCGCCTCCTCCACCACCACCACCTTCCAACGTATTGAGCTCCGCTCATCACCCGGCGCCGGCCCAAGGACTACATCACCCATCTCACCAAGGGCCCTCCCTTTTCCCTTCAAGCGCTCATTCAACGGTGTCAACTTACCCATCACAGCCGCCGCCTCATCCCCCTTTGGGATCCGGACCTCAGCATCAGCCAGCCGGGACGGGAGCGCACTGTCCCCTGCCCGGCCAGGTGTCTCACCTCCAGCAGCCTCAAGGACCAGCCAGTATTGCCACCACCCCTACGGCCTCCGGCTTCTGCCCTCATCCGGGCTCTGTGTCCCTTCCTCACGGCGTGCAAGGACCTCAGCAAGCATCTCCGCTGCCCGGGCAGATCCCTATCCACAGAGCCCAAGTGCCGCCGACGTTTCAAAACAATTACCACGGTTCCGGCTGGCATTAAAACGGACCCCCTACTCCTGCCCGCCCTCCCTACCCACCCCCCGTCTCCTTCGCTTCTAAACATTTTAAAAATGTTCTGTAAAAAACTGTATATTTCATATGTACCTGTTCAAGGTACTTTTTAAAGCTTGTACATTATACTTTGTATAAAAGCGAAACACCAGTGCGCCCGCGTGCTCTTCATCGTCTTCTTTCCAGTTTTTGCTTTTAAAAAGAGAAAAGAAAAGAAAAGAAAAAAATCCCTAAAACCGTGCGGTTTAAAAGCCGGTTTTTTAAGGCGGTCTTTTTTTTTTCTTTTTTAAATTATTATTTTGTACACGAACATTCCAGCTCCGTTTGTTCCTGGCAGTAGATGGGTTTGCCGCACAACTTCTTTTAAAAAAAATTTATCGTTGCAGTTAAAATTCATTTAGTGAATGTTTTCTATATTTACTTTTTTATACATATGTAATTAAAAAGAAGAAGTACACGGCTAAGTGACAGCTCTAACAGATTTTTTTCCCTTTTTTTCATCTTGTCAACAGTTTTTTGTGTGCATATAGTAGACGACGCAATACAGATTTTTTTATATAGTTTGGTGTGAACATGGCTCTTTTTATTTCCCAAACTTATTTTCAGACATTGTAATTTAATGTATAGATTGTTCTAATGTCTCTTGACGAGTGCTGTAAATACTGTTCCTTTTGCGTGTAAAACTGCTTAATGCTTCTCATTTGATATAGTATTGTACATACGAGTCTTTTGCAAAAGCGTGTGATCCTTGTGAAAGTAGTACAGTATATGAACTTTTAATTTTTTTTTAATATACTGTCACATTGCAGCACTGGTTGGGCATTTTAATTCATGTTAATAAATCACAATTATGTCAGTTTTAACCCTCTTGTTTCGCTAGTTTTGCTGTTTGAGCAATGTTACGTTGGAAGGGGGTTTGCGAGGGAGTTATGGGGCCTTAGTTGCTCCTCACAGGCCAAGGGAGGCTTTGTAGTCCCTGAGCACAACAGACACACAGAACCGTTCATCGTCCGTTGATCCAAAGTACTCTGAAGACATTTAATAACTGGCAGCCACACTTTGTCCAACCTAGCAGTGCTGTCTGGAGGAAAATGCTACCCCAGGTAGTCGCAGAAACCTACTACTAGTTTACTAGTGTGCCATTTATCAAACGGCATTCTTCAGTGCTAAACACGACAGGTAGTCTCTGGCTAACAACAGTTTGTTTAGTGAACGTTCACATTTTACAGCTTCCCACCATCTTGGCAGTATTGCCACGGTCATGTGATCAAAATTTGGACGCTCGGCAACTGGCATGGACTTAACGACTGTTGCAGTGTCCCGGGGAGTCACGTGATCCCCTTTTGCAACCTTTTGACAAGCACAAGTCGACGGGGAAGCCGGATTTCACTTAACCAGGTTACTAACTTACAAACTGATTTCACTGAACAACTGGGGCAAAACTCGTTTAACAAATGCCTCACTTAGCAACTGAATTTCTGTCCTCAGTTGCGCTCGTAAGACGAGGACTGCCTGCACTGATAAAACCAGTAATAGAAGAGAATCACCAACCGTGTTGTGGCCACGTAAAAGTCAACGGCGATTTAGGGTTTCGTCCACTCCATCCTTGCCCAGAGTATTGCTCTAATTAGCACAATATTAATATTACCCACTTAACTTGCAGCCAGGCCTCTCCTCGCTGGCCCACTTCTTCTCCAGCGTCCCCAGGCCTGCATTTGTCAGTCAGGCCCTTCCCAGAAGGCCTCTGCAGCCGAGAACTGAGCAATGGATTGAATCCATTGCTCGGTTATCGGCTGCAGAGGCCTTCTGGGAAGGCCTTTGACTGCGAAATGCAGGCTGGAGCTGCATTCTGAACTGCAGAATGAAGCTGCTCCTTCAGCCGCAGAAGTGGGCTGGCTGGGCAGGACTGTACACAGATACACACACACAGACACACACACAAATAAGACTTGGTGCCTCTTGGAGGGAAAAAATAATAAGACCAAGTCTTATTTTTTGGGAAATGCAATACTTGAGATGGTGCCATGTATTACACCAGGAGTCTTCAAACTTGGCCCTTTTATGACTGGTGGACTTCAACTCCCAGAATTCCTGAGCCAGCCACGCTGAGGGGAAAGGGAGGGGTTTCCAAGCTGAGCCATGCTGGCTGAGGAATTCTGGGAGTTGAAGTCCACGAGTCATAAAACGGCCTGGGCCTAGGCCAGAGGTAGGCAACCTTGGCTCTTTTTATGACTCGTGGACTTCAACTCCCAGAATTCCTGAGCCAGCCATGCTGAGGGGAAAGGGAGGGGTTTCCAAGCTGAGCCATGCTGGCTGAGGAATTCTGGGAGTTGAAGTCCACGAGTCATAAAACGGCCTAGGCCTAGGCCAGAGGTAGGCAACCCTGGCTCTTTTATGACTCGTGGACTTCAACTCCCAGAATTCCTGAGCCAGCCATGCTGAGGGGAAAGGGAGAGGTTTCCAAGCTGAGCCAGGCCGGCTCAGGAATTCTGGGAGTTGAAGTCCACGAGTCATCAAAGGGCCAAGTTTGAAGACCCCTGTCTTACGCCCACCATGAGATTGCAGGGTTTCACAGAGAGAGAAAAACAGCGCAATAAATAAAGCTGCCACTGGGGAAGACTCCGTCTTTGTGTGTGTGTGTGTGTGTGTGAGAGAGAGAGAGAGAGAGAGAAGCAGCAACCCATTTAAAAATAATAATAAAATTGCTGTGTAGGGTCTCGGCTGGGTCGCTGTCACCCAAATCAAATTGCGATCCAGCAGCGAATGAACTTCCAACCGTGTTTTGTGTACGGAAATGACGATGGTCTTAAGCCAGATGTAAAATCACCTCCTTTTTATATATCGTACATAAATTGAATACAGTATGCAAATAATAATCGGGGGGGGGGGACAAGCTAGGCAAACCTAAGCAAACTCTTCCATAACAATCCTGTTCTGCATCCCCCCTCCCTCACATTATCCACCCACCCACGCACCCCCCGGGAGAATTCCAGGCAGAGGGGCCAGGGAAAATAACCATGCTCTCTCTCTCCTTGAGCTGAGGATATGCAAATATAGCCACCACCAATCAGGCTCTTTGCAAGGCTGTTAACCAACAGACAGTGAGTGAGTAGTGCAAGATTTTTGAGGTCCTGGGTGGTGCTTTCCTTGCAGACGTCTCGTGACCCAACTAGGTAATGCCATCAGTGCTAAGTTTCCTAATCGGGTCACGAAACGTCTGCAAGGAAACCACCCAGCTCAGAGAGCACCCAGGACCCCACAACAAACACACACACACACACACACACACACACACACACACACACACAGAGAGAGAGTTCAACCCTGAGCTACACAAATAGTTTCTTTTATCGAACGCAAGACTTTGCTGAAGCTGTAGGCATTCTTCAGACTGGGATAGGTCTAAAGCAATTTATGATGTGTGGGTTTTTGAGTTTTTTTTGCAAATGTAGTTTGTAATAGTCCTTTATGGGCTCTGTCCAAAATTCTGTTTCTGTGACTGTACAAAGGATCCCATTGAAAAGCTATAGTTACGTACAAACATTCTAGCTACTAGCACCACACTGGCTGCAAATAAATTAACTCCAGCAGGCCTTCTGGAATTTTGATCCCGGCGTCCAAAATATATATAGCAAGGCTGGGAATATCTATTGTGCGTCGTTCTGCTTTTGTTTTTCGTTTTTTTTTTTAAATCAACATTCAAAAAAAAAAAAAAAAGGCAAACACTTCTGCAGCACTATCATTTGTGTTTTTTTTTTCCCCCCTAACAAACATCGAACGAGTAAAACCGTTTTGCATTTGCCCCTACCAAAACAATCCAGAGGGAGCAGGGCAATTTCTGAAAAAAGAAAAAACAACCACTTTAATTAAGACAACTGCAAGCACCTCGAACAATTAATTATTGTTACAATATGGGGGGTGGGGTGGGATGGGGGAAATCGTCTCACAATCTTTTAAGAATTGCAAAGGCATGTGAATAACTTTAAAATGGACAAAGTGGCACCATAATTCATGTGTAAAACCAGAAATAAATTTACATTCATCCTCACTGACGTTTTAAAAGAGGCTAAAACACACCTCTGTATTTTTTATTATTATTATTATTATTTTTTACATTCTAAAATCTGTATTGCCCAGATAGGAGTTTCTCTTTTTTTGGAATCTACTTTTCTTTTTCTTTTTTTCTTTTTTTTTCTTTTAATACAAAAACACCTAACTTCTGTGTGCAACTTACAAAGGAAGATTTAAGTTCCTCAATACATCGATTATGGGGGGGGGGAATAAAAGCTAGTGCAATTTTGTTTCTGAAATAGGTAAAGCTATGAATGGAAGAAGGTGCATGATCTTTCATTATAATGTAAGGTTTGTATCATTTCTGCTTTTGTTTTGTTTTGTTTTCCTCCATTAAACGGGCTACTTTTTTTTTTTTCCTCCACGGTCCTGCACAAAATGCTTCCAAGGTTTTCTTTAAATTCTTCAGCCTAATATACATATACATATATATATATATAGGTCTTTGGTTGTTCGGGTTTTCTCCCGCGTAAAATTGGAAGTGTCTTGGCAACGTTTCGACAAAGTCCCATTCGTCATCTTCAGGCTGGTGTTTTCAGCTTCGTGCTTCTAGGAACAAGAAGCACGAAGCCGAAAACACCAGTCTAAAGATGACGAATGGGACTTTGTCGAAACGTCACCAAGACACTTCCAATTTGACACGGGAGAAAACCCGAATAACCAATATATATAATATCAAGAGCCACTTTTATTTCAAAATCCAATATAAGCTACAGAAAGGGACGTTTACAAAACTCCCTGAAGCAAATCCTACTACATGCATTTTGCATCCTAAAGTCGCTTTCAATTTAATCGCTTTAACTCTGCAACTTGTCCCGGCTTTTTGTTTTGTTTTGTTTTTTTGTTTGTTTTTAATGGAAATAAACATTTACAGGGTGCATTTACATAACGCTATTTTACAAGAACAAGGTCCCTTTTGCTCGAAAAATAAGAATTGTACATTTCCAAACTCGGACTCAATCAACGTCTCACACTGGTAAATGATAGAATATTCAGCTAAAATAGTTTCCATAAATAGTTACAAACCTGCCCTAAAAACACGTTTATGGGAAGAAGAGTCGGGCGGCTCCAAAAGTCAATGCTTGAATTCCACACAACACAAGAAACAATGCTTAAAGACACAAGAGTTAAGTGGGGTGTTTTGTGTATGTGTGTGTGTTTTTTTTTACAGGAGATAGTCAGTAGAACTACTAGTTGAAGACAAATAGGCCATCTTCCTTTCTCCTCCTCCCCCCCCCCCAGAACACAGTGCACGAAAAAGCAAAAAGTCAAACGGTACCTCAAAGTAAAAAATAAAAGTCTTGGATTGAAGACAGCTCATTGACCATTCTCTTAAGAGCATTTATGACAGTCACCGTTTAGGTTTGATGCGCGAGAAAGTGGCGGTGGAGGAGGGGGGGGGGCCTGGCCCGACGTGTTCGACCCCAGGCCGCTGCTACGAATTCAGCCAAGGGTGCCGAAGACATTCGCCAGCCGAGGCTCGCTTTTCCGGAACCATTTCCAACATGGGGATCAGGAAATCGGTAAACTCGGCCGCGTCTTCCTGCGGCCAGCCGTATTTCTCCACCAGGACGTCAAACAGGCTCCAGGGTTTCAGTTTGGTAATGTGCCGAAGTTCTCCTGCGTTGACGAAAAAGGAGGAAGAGAAAAGCGTTAACTCCTGCGCGCGTCGAGATGGTTTTTTTATTATTATTATTATTTTCAGGTTCCTTTGGTTTTGAGAATACAGCAGGCACCTGTGTTCTAAATCGTGCGGCAAAAATAGCCTCGTGGTTTGGCAGATTTGGCCGTTTGGAAAAAAAAAAAAACAAATCTGGGGAGCAGGGTCTGTTTCGCAAAGGGGTGGAAACTAACCTCGTAGTAAGATATTTAATCGGTATTTAACCGGAAGGGATAATGGGTGTATAATGTGGTTTTTGATGCACCTGTTAGTTTGGGGTTTTTTTTTTAACCACTTTGGATTTTTTTCAAGTTTTATGTTTGGGATTCTCAATTTGTTTTGAACAAAATTTTTTAAAAAAGCACATATTAAGAAAAATAGCCTGGTGTTTCCTGGCGTTTTATTCAGAAGCTTGCAAGAAAGAAAAACTGGTGGGAAACAGATTAACTTGAGACGCGCTAAGCCGTCTTCCATATATTCCCCCGAGATGCTGCACGACTGTAAGCCAAAATGTCAAAAGCGTCATAATGAGTAGAATCGGGCTGATCCTTCCAAGTACAAATGGAAAATTAAAATCAGAATCTGCAAAGCTGACTGTGTAATAAGGAGGGGAGCCTTGTACTATAAAATCGACGTAAAACCATTTGGTGCAAATGCAATCAGGCTTGACGCTTATGAAGGTGAAACTCCCCGCAGCCATGCACTTAACATAGGTTTCCTCCCCACTCGGTTGGCTGGGGGATTCTGGGAGTTGAAGTCCAAAAGTCTTAAGGATGCCAAGGGTGGACGCTTCTGCTGTAGAAGACCATGATTAAGTACATTTAGGCCTTGACTTAATAACAGTTTCATTTCCTTGACCGTTCAAAGTTACAACGGGACTGGAAAAAGTTGACTTACGACGTTTTAGGCTTATGACTATTGCAGCATCCGAATTACAGGATTACAGAGATGGAAGGGACCTCGGAGGTCATCCAGTCCAACCCCCCGCTCAGGCACGAGACCCCTACAGAATCACAGAGTTGGACGGGACCCCGGAGGTCATCTAGTCCAACCCCCCCTCAGGCAGGAGACCCTTACAGAATCACAGAGTTAGACGGGACCTCAGAGGTCATCCAGTCCAACCCCCCCCCCCCCGCTCAGGCAGGAGACTCTATATGTTGTGGGTGCGCCGTCACTGGAGGATTTTTTAAGAAGACATTAGACAACCCTTCCTCTGAGTAGGGGGTTGGGCTGGATGACCAGAAGTCCTCCAAGGTCCCGTCCAACATCATCGTCATCGTCATCCTTCCAAGGTCCTTTCTTATTCTACGATTCTGCAAGGGTCTCCCGCTTGAGCAGGGCAGGTGATCGAAATTTGGACGCTTGGCAACTGCTTCATATTTACAACGGTCGCAGCGTCCCGGGAGGTTGTGTGAACTGCCATTTGGACCTTCTGAGAAGCCAGGTCAACGGGGGGGGGGGGGAGCCAGATTCACTGAGCAACCGTGTAACTAACTTAACCAGCGCAGTGATTCACTTAACAACTGCGGCAGGAAAAGTCGCCAAAGAGGGCAAACTCACTTAACGAGCATTTCGCTTAGCCACATAAAATTTTCGGCTCAATTGTGACCGTAACATGAGGACTTACCTGTAGGATGAAAACTGCCCTAAAAATAAAAGGGGGGGGGGACCTGTTGCACCCTGATTTCTTTCTTTCAACAGAAGCCACAGAAATCAGATCTTTGTGGACTTCCAACCGTGAAGGAAGAACCGGGCCTTTTGGTAAAATAAGTTTGAAGGGGAAATATTTGAAATGCGCAGAGACTAGGGAGCAAAGGACCTTCAAACCCAATTCTGAGAAAGTTATATTCACTTATTATATAAAATTATATTAACAATCAGTGGAAGAGCTTGCCTCCGGAAGTTGTGGGTGCTCCATCACGGAAGGGTTTTAAGAAATGACCGGACAGCCATTTGTTTGAAATGGTTTAAGGTCTCCTGCCTGAGCAGGGGGTTGGACTAGATGACCTCCAAGGTCCCTTCCAACTCTTGTGAATTCTGTAAAGTCAAACTAACATAAGGCAAGCCACAAGGGGGCGGTGCAGATCCATCTTTTGGGTCTACTGCTTTTACAAAAACAAAACCTGTGTTAAAATAAGCCAAGGACAATAATATGCAGTACTGGTAATTCTAATGTTAACCTGCATTCTTTATTAATCTGCTTTTTTTTCTAATAGGGAAACCTTTTTCAAAAAAGGAGGGGGCAGGGTTGAGCTCAGTTTTATATCTATTCTTTGAAGGATTACATCACCCCACGTCACAAACTCCCAAATTAACAATTTAGGCAATGCCATTATTACCCTCCTGCTACAAATAAACACAAATTGCATCAAACTAATGACTTTAGGGGCAATAAAATAAACCCTTGCATTTGTTTGCTGGTTATTATGCCCTGCTGAATTAAAATGATTCCTTGGCAGGTGAGACAGAATATAAACAGGGACGAATGAAAACATTCTTGATGACGTTTTAAAATGTCACTGATCACAAGCAATTATTATTATTATTATTAAATGGCTGTCCAGTCTCTTCTTAAAAACCTCCAGTGTTGGAGCATTCACAACTTTTGTTCCACTGGTTAATTGTTTTAACTGTCAGGAAATTTCTCCTTAGTTCCAGGTTGCTTCTCTCCTTGATTAGTTTCCATCCATTGCTTCTTGTTCTGCCTTCAGGCGCTTTGGAGAATAGCTTGACTCCCTCTTCTTTGGGGCAGCCCCTGAGATATTCAGACCAGCTTCCAGATTACCCAGCCAACTAGAGTATATAATTTGTTGAATTCCTCAAACTTACATATTTCCAATATATGCGTACCATAGTATTATGTGATCCCTCTCTACCATTTTATTACTGTTAACCTTGTGCTCTATGCCATACGCTAAATAAATAAGTACTGGAGTATTATATATGCTCTCTTAAGGTTCTTTTAAGAAAAAAAAGTCTGGTGTAAAGATAAAAAGAAAAAGAACGAAAAGAAATTGCTTTACCCTTTGCCTTCGTCTTGATTAGCAAAGAAAGTTAATCAAGTCCTCGGTATTTTACAAAATCAATTTGAAGCTTTCGAATCGTCTTAAGTTCTGTGAAATAATTGTTAGCGAATGTTTTTTTAAATGTAAACCCAGACAGCACGCTGTTTGCCAAATATTAAGGTGACCATGTTAAAAAAAATCAATAAAATATATTCTATCAAAAAGTAATTATTCCCTTGACTGTGCAGCTGTATAAAATAGCTTTAATTGAAGTTATGTTATCTGTGTTTCTCTGGATAGCAAGAACAAGATGGAAATAACCCAAAGTGCACTTTACACCTGGCACCTGCACAGAAGCATCTTTTTAAAGCTAACTATACTAACCTCCCTTGCAATTAAAATTATCTCGAGCCGGACACAGACTTAAAACATTCTCTATTCTTTCTCCATTTGCCTCTGCTCTTATTATCAAAAAGCACCAAGGCCATCGTTCTAACACTGTTCCAGGAAGGGATATTTGTATTAAAACATCTTTTAACAGCGATATAATCCTACTTTTAACCTTTCATCTCTTCTTTCAGAGCTTCCTATATTTCTTCTGACCCGTACTTCAAAGACTCTCGGTAAATTATTATTTTTTTTTTAAGAATCCAAGATTAAAAAGAACCTTAATATTTTTTTCCCAAAGTTGGAAGATTAAGATGGTCTACAATAAGCAATAAACAAAGATTGTGGGATACGGGTATTATTATTTATTTTTCTGATCGGAGGCATCCCTTTTATTTCATTGAAGCACAATCTGGGAATAGTCTCATTTACTTCAAGTCAGGAGACTTAAAATATCCAGGTTTTGTAAATACAGATAGTCCTTGACTTACAACAGTTCATTTCATGACCGATCAAAGTTACAACTGTGTGAAAAAAAGTGACTTAGGACCGTTTGGCACATCACCGTTGCAGCACCCCCAGGATCACATGATCAAAAATTCAGATGCTCGGCAACTGGCATGTACTTACGACGGTTTGCAGCGTCCCAGGATCACGTGACCCCCCTTTTTGGGACCTTTTGAAGCCAGATTCATTTAACAGTTGTGTCATTTACTTAACAACTGCAGGGGTTCACTTCCCAATTGTGGGAAAAAAAGTCATACAATGAAACAAAACTGACTTAATCACCGTCTCGTTTAACAACAGAAATTTGAGAGTCAATTGCGGTCGTACGTCCAGGACTATCAGTCAAACAAAGTTCATCCTGAACATATTTTTTTAAAAAAGCTTTTTTTAAAAATGCTTCTTCGTTTATAACAGTGGTTCTCAACCTTTTTAATGCCGCGACCCCCCCCAACCGGTCGTAAGTCGAGGACTACTCAACTGGTGCAGCACTGTTTGCAGAATGGGACTTTTGGCGGGCTCAGCAGGGCAGAGACAGCCTGGACAATTCCTATTGGCTTTTGAAAGCCAATAGAATTAGACTCTATTCAAGAGAGTCTATTCTATTGGCTTTCAAAAGCCAATAGAATAAAAGGGAGTAGCACAGCTAAGGAAAAGGGGGAAAAAATGGCGGACTGCGTTGTTTGGCGACCCCCGTGAAATGGTCGTTCGACCCCAAATGGGGTCCCGACCCACAGGTTGAGAACCACTGGTTTATAAGGATGAGTCATTTGTGTGTATATGTGTGTGTGTGTGTGTGTGTACGGGGGGGGGGGAACGAGCTATTGTTAATATTGGGGGGGGGGGGGTTCAGAAACACCGTTACCTTTTTTGGTGAAAAACTCCTTGGAATATTTCCCCAACATTGCGTGTTTTCGAGGGACTTTTCCCAGCAGTTCAATGATCAATGCTATGTGATCTGGATTCAAGCACATTTCCAGCAAAACAGAAACATACAACAGTTTAATCAATACACGGCATGCACACGACGACACCGGGCCCCGGATACAGACAGAAGCAGACATGCTCGAAAACACGGGGGAGGCGATCGTTGCTTGCCAAATGATTTCGAAAAGCTGGTCCAAATCGGAGGGCCGGGCCGCTGTTTGGGAAAGCGAAGCGTCCAATCCTTCATAGTTTCCCAGTCCTACAAATATATATATTTGTATATATGTTTTCGTAGATTTTCACGGGTATAGGTATACAGGTCTTGGTGTATTCGGGTCTTTCCCCGTGTAAGATTGAGAGTACCTTGGCGACGTTTCGACGAGGTCCCACTCGTCATCTTCAAGCTGGGGTCTTCGGCTTCGTGCTTCTGCGAGCAAAGTGTGATCGGAGCTGCCATCTTTCTATATATATATTGGTGTGTGTGTGTGTGGAGTGCTGGCTTAGTTGCTGTAGGTGGATTGTTTGGCTGTGTTGGAGTTATTGTTTGTGGATTGTTTGGCTGTTTCGTAACATCCTGAGTAGTTGAGGTGCTGGCTGTGTGCCCATTAGTCTTTTGTGTTGTAACGACCTGGGTAATGGGTTGTGTCTTTACAACACAAAAGACTAATGGGCGCACAGCCAGCACCTCAACTACTCAGGATATTACGAAACAGCCAAACAATCCACAAACAATAACTCTTACACAGCCAACCAATCCACTTACAGCAACTAAGCCAGCACTCCACACAGCCCCACCAATATATATAGAGAGACGACAGCTCCAATCACACTTTGCTTGCAGAAGCACATAGCCGAAGACCCCAGCCTGAAGATGACGAGTGGGACCTCGTCGAAACGTCACCAAGATACTCTCAATCTTACATGGGGAAAGACCCTAATACACCAGGACACGTGGGTTTTGGGGGCCCTGAGCTGCAGGCAAGCAACGCGCCCTCCGCTTCTGTCTGCGTCGCGGCACCTTGAAAAAGAACAGGGACTACCTCTGCGGTTGAAGAATTCCCGAGAATATTTTCCAGAGAGAGCAAAGTGCCTTGGGATATTCCCGAGGAGCTCTATGATGTGTGCTATGTGGTCTAGGGAGGAGAGAAACAAAGGACATCAGGAATGGGAAGGACAGGGAAGGGAGAGGCGAGGAGAGGAGAGGGGGATAAAAGAAAGAAGGGAGGAAAAATGGAATTAGTTTGTAAAAAACCCAAAGGAAGTTCTCAACACAGTAATGGCTCAGGCGGGAAACCCAGGCGGAGGGTCCCGAGGCCGGCGGAGGAGAATTCGGATATTGTTAGCGGCGCTTAAAAAGGAAAGCAAAAATAAAAATAAGGGAAGCTCGTGTTACGGCACCGCCAAGGAGATTTTCAAGCAAACAAGCGTGGGGTGTGGGCAGCTTCACCCAGGGAAATGGGACCTGCAGGGAGTCCTCAACTTACGACCATCCGTTTACCCACAGTTCAAAGTTTCAACGGCACGGAAAAAAGGGAATGACGGCCATTTTTTCCGCAGGTATGACCGTTGCTCTGTGCTCACGCGGTCAAAATTTGGACGCTTGCCAACTGACACGTGTTTATGATGGTCACGGCGTCCCGGGATCACGTGATCCCCTTTGGCGACTTTTCCCAGCCGGCTTCCGACAAGCCAAGTCAATGGGGGGGAATCAGATTCCCTGCATGACCGCAGGATTCACTTAATAACTGTGGCAAGGAAGGTCACAAAATGAGGCAAAACTCACTTAACGACTCTCTCGTGTTGACAGAGAGGGGAATTCGTGAGTCGAGGACCCACTGTAAATCATTTAGCAATGACCGTATTTATCCAAAAGGAAGATAAGCCTGAATTTAAGATTAATACTTTAACAATACTAATACACATACACACATACACACACACACCCCTGCCAGAAGCCAGGCTTCAAAAAGGGCAGGATGAAAAGGAAAGGAAAGGAAAGGAAAGGAGAAAGGAAAGGAAGATAGAAGAAGGGAAAGGAAGGGAGAGACAAAGGAAAGGAAAGGAAAGGAAAGGAAAGGAAAGGACAGGACAGGACAGGACAGGAAAATAATATTAACTGAACCCAAACATCTTGCCTAACATGTTTTGCAAAACTATCTGCTAAACGTTGCAAATGCTTTTTTTTTTCCCAGCTTGAAACGGCTCTTTTACAGCTGTGAACAAATTTCACAGAAATTATTCCAACATTATTCTACTAAACGATGTTTAATAGAGTTTGCTTGCTGGTGAGAAGGGCGGTAGATAAATTTAATCATAAAGAAATGATTCAGGTTTTCCCCACCGCGTCTTCTATATTTTTTTCAGTAAATTCAAGGTGACGAACGCGACCGCCGCCCTCGCCCAAATTCACAGGGAGGGATATAAAAAAAACAATCTGCCTATCGGGTAAATACGGTCAAACGTGCCAAAAACTGGGAGTTCGACATTCGGTATCTCTAGTGTCCCAAGATGCGCCACAGTGTCAGGTTTTGGATCAATCTTCACACACACACACACACACACACACACACACACACACACACACACACAGATGCAGGTCTTACAGGACAGGGCAGGAATCCCCTCTCAAGATTTAGGGAGGAAAAAAAGTCATGTCTGCAGAAGGGAGTGACTTACAAGTTAGTGATGGGACTTCCAAAGAGGAGGAGGAAATGTGGTGTTTGTATTTTGACAATGAAACTGTGGTTTCATTGTGGGTGGCTTCACATTCGCTGGAGTCACAAAGGCTCAAAGCACGCCGAGGTATTTAAAAGACACCTACCCTCGTCTCTCGAATAGTCCTCGCCAGAATGCGGTTCGAAGAGATAGTCTCCGGTTGCCAATTCAAAGGCCTGGGATTTTTTTAAAAAAAGGGAAAAAAAAAAAGAATATTTTAGTGGCGGATAAGTTTTCGGTCTCGTGCAAGAGTCCCAGGCTAACAATCGTTTTGTTTAGCGACCGTTCGCAGTTACAACATCACGGAAAAAAGCGATCTACGGCTGTTTTTCGCCCTTATGACTATTACCACATGCCCAGGGTCATGTGATCAAAGTTCAGATGCCTGGCAACTGACTCGTATTTATGACATGTCCCTGGGGGGGGGGTCATGCGATCCCCTTTTGTGACCTTCGGACAAGCAAAGCCAGATTCACTTAACAATCCGTATTCCTAATTTACTAAGTTACTAATTTAACAAATGCAGTGATTTGCTTAACAGCTGTGGGGCAAAACCAGTGGTGGGACGCAGCCGGTTCGCACTGGTTTGTCAGAACCAGTAGCTAAATTTTGCTGAGTTCTGAGAACTGGCTTCTGGAAGTCCAGTCTAGGCCTCGAAGGCCCGGAGGAGGTCTTCCAGGCCTAGAACGGCCCACCGGAAGTGCGTGGATAACACTTCCGGAAGTCCGTTCTAGGCCTCGGAGGCCTGGAGAAGGCCTTCCAGGCTTAGAACGGCCCGCCGGAAGTGCATGGATGCCACTTCCGGAAGTCCGTTCTAGGCCTCGGAGGCCTGGAGGAGGCCTTCCAGGCCTAGAACGGCTCACCAGAAGTGCGTGGATGCCACTTCTGGAAGTTCATTCTAGGCCTCAGAGGCCTGGAGGATGCCTCAGAGGCCTAGAACGGCCCCCCGAAAGTGCATGGATAACACTTCCGGAAGTCCGTTCTAGGCCTCGGAGGCCTGGAGAAGGCTTCCCAGGTTTAGAACGGCCCACCAGAAGTGCGTGGATGCCACTTCTGGAAGTCCATTCTAGGCCTCAGAGGCCTGGAGAAGGCCTTCCAGGCCTAGAACGGCCCGCCGGAAGTGCATGGATGCCACTTCTGGAAGTCCGTTCTAGGCCTCAGAGGCCCAGGCCTGCATCCAATAAAAGAACCAGTTGATCAGGTATTTGAATCTCACCACTGGGCAAAACCCACTTAATAAATGTCTCACTTAGCAAAAGAAATGTTGGGCTCCATTGCGGTCGTAATTCGAGGACCGTCTATAAATGTGAAGCCTTTGTTCCCAGAGTTTTAAGATGCAAATGAAAATCATTTCTATAAAGAGCAACTGCTGGATTCCAATACGGAGACCAGGATTAGCGTTCTAAACGGGGATTTAAAAGAAGCTTCCCAAAAAACCTGAACATACAACGGAGATTGCTTACGCCCGGCGCAAGTTTCAATTGCCACGGTGCCATATCAATTCTGGGAGTTGAAGTCCTCGAGTCATCAAAGAGCCAAGGTTTGCCTACCTCTGATCTAGTTTCTCCTGCTTGAGCAGGGGGCTGGACTGGAAGACCTCCAAGGTCCCTTCCAGGTCTATTCTAGTCTAAAATCGGAATGGAAGTACAAGATTTTCGGATTTCTCAAAGGCCGTTGGCCTTAATTGTAGGGTGGGTTATTTCTCTTAAGCTATCCTGCAATTATCTGAAGAATAGTGTGTGTGTGTGTGTGTGTGTGTGTGTGTGTGTGTGTGTGTGCTGGAACAGGTCTATAAATAAAGATGCATTAAGGAAAACTGTCTTGTGGCTCTAGGCCTGCCCAACAGCCAGCGAACGCCAATGAATGCACAACGCAACAATACACACGTGACAGTCTAGATAGTTACCATTGCTCTGGATCTAATCCGGAGAGAATGAATAAAAGACAAATCACTGACGCACGTTCTCAGTCTAATTCTCAGCCAGCAGCCGCTAGCCAGTTCTTCTATTTCTATGGATTCCCCCCCCCATGAGGAACAAAGCAAAAAAATACAACTGCATGCAACGCCACAATCTTGCTTTACAGATAGTCCTCAGCTTACGACCGTAATTGGGCCCGTTGCTAAGCGAGACAGCGGTGAAGTGAATTTTGCCGCAGTTTACAGCCTCTCGACATCTCTTAGTTTAAATTCAGTTCTCGTGGTGCAGCGACTCCCTTAAACACTCTCGGCAAGGATGGTTAATATTCCAATTTACGGCCTTTCTCTCCACCGGTCTTAAGTGAATCACGGCGGTTGTTAAGTCAAGTCACACGGTCGCTAAGCGAATTTGAAGTCCGCAAATCTTAAACACTGTCAAGGTTGCAGACCCCTGTGATAGAGAACGTCCCCCTGAAGAGTTTAATGGGTAGGGTGAGGAACTGAGGGACAGTTTTGCCTGCTTGAGCAATGGGTTAGACCAGCGGTTCTCAACCTGTGGGTCGGGACCCCATTTGGGGTCGAACGACCATTTCACGGGGGTCGCCAAACAACGCAGTCCGCCATTTTTTCCCCCTTTTCCTTAGCTGTGCTACTCCCTTTTATTCTATTGGCTTTTGAAAGCCAATAGAATAGACTTTCTTGAATAGAGTCTAATTCTATTGGCTTTCAAAAGCCAATAGGAATTGTCCAGGCTGTCTCTGCCCTGCTGAGCCCGCCAAAAGTCCCATTCTGCAAACGGTGCTGCAAGTTGTCTGCAGCGAAGGCGAGCTGTCTGGAGGTTTCCACCCTTCCCTGTTGAGCAACTACTAAAAATGTAAGTAAAAGAGGGCCAGGGGTGGGAGGTGGGAGGCCGGCGGGCGCAGGGAGGGTTGCTGGCGCACGTGGGGCCTGGCGGGTGCCTTACCTCCCTTGGGCTGGGCCAGCTGGTGGCCCAGCTGGTGGTCAGCCTGCTCCGTCTCTGCTGCTTGCCAGCTACGCCTCGGCTGGCGCAGGGGGCGGCACCACGCATGCGCGGCGCTCCCGGGCAGGGAAAGTCCTCGAATTACGACCGGTTGGGGGTCGCAGCATTAAAAAGGTTGAGAACCACTGGGTTAGACTACAAGATCTCCAAGGTGCCTCCCAACTTTGTAAAGTACCACTTTACAAACCCCTAGTAGGACCACACCTGGAATACTGCAGCCAATTTTGGTCACCGTTATCACAAAAAAGAGGTTGAGACCTTGGGAAAAATTCAGAGAAGACCAACTAAGATGATCCAAGGCCTGGAGACCAAAACGTATGAAGAACAGCTGCGGGACTTGGGTTTGGCTAGTCTGAAGAAAAGAAGAAATAGGGGAGACAGGATAGCAGTGTTCGAATCTCTGAGGGGCTGCCACAAGGTAGAGTTTGTTCACCAGAGCACCAAAGGGAAGGACGAGAAACCATGGTTGGAAGCTGGTCAAGGACAGAAGCAACCTGGAATTGAGGAGAAAGTTCCTGACAGTGAGGACAATCCACCAGTGGAACAGCTTGCCACCAGAAGTCGTGGGCGCTCCCTCACTGGAGGTTTTTAAGAAGAGACTGGACAACCATCTGATTGAGATGGTATAGGGCCTCCGGCTTGAGCAGGGGGCTGGACTAGAAGACCTCCAAGGTCCCTTCCAGCTCTATTCTATTCTACAGAGTGTCCCTGGACAGCAAGGGCGAATGAAGATGCTATGAGTGGCATCTCCTGAGGATTCTGGCACGTCCTTGTGACTTTAACACTGGACATTCTAGAAGATGCGTCACTTAGGGACAGCAGAACCACAGGAGAACCAAACATACTCAGGACAGCGCCAGGACACCAAGACAAGAATAGCAGTCTCCCAGGAATTTGAGTGTATTTGAGTATTCCAGTATTGGAGAGGTCGCCACAAAGAAGAAGGGGGGTCAAATTATTTTCCAAAGTACCCGGAGGGCAGGAGAAGAAACAACGGATGGAAACTGATCAAGGAGAGAACCAGCCTGGAACTAAGGAGAAAACTCCTAACAGTGAGGAGAATTAACCGGTGGAACAGCTTGCCACCAGAAGTTGTGGGTGCTTCATCATATTTAAGGAGAGACTGGACAGACACTCGTCCGAAATGGGTATAGGGTCTTCTGCTTGACTAGGCAGTTGGATTGGAAGAACTTCAAGGTCCTTTCCGGCAATATTCTGATTGATTAAAACGGATGGAAGGGCTGCCTCAACATCCAATGAAGTCTGCAGTCATCGGGCAGACGAGATACGGCTCCGTGGACCACATCCCAAAGATGCTTTACCACTGGACTTTTTTTTTGTTTTGTTTTCCTTTGAAGACGTTTCGCTTCTCATCCCAGAAGCTTCTTCAGCTAGGACTGGATGGTGGGGGAATGGAAAGATTTATACTCCTCGCAGAGAGCTGGTTGTTTGCCTTCTTTTAGAGCAGTGGTTCTCAACCTTTCTAATGCCGCAACCCCATAATACAGTTCCCCATGTTGTGGTGACCCCCCAACCACTTATACATCACCGGGTGCCAGGGGCGTGGCCAAAGAAAAGGGGAAAAAATGGCGGACAGCCTTGTTTGGTGACCCCCGTGAAATGGTTGTTCCACCCCAAATGGGGTCCCGACCCACAGGCTGAGAACCACTGTTTTAGAGAGTTGTTAAAGCTACCTGGAGGCTTATCTGTGTCTCCGGGGTCACCTGAGTAGTGCAAATGGGCGTGGAGCCTTCTTTTGGGATAACTATGACCTGGGCGACTGAGAATCTGCATAGACACTGGACAACCTATTGTCTTCTCCACCGTACGAGCCACCGGGAAGAGTCCAAAACAGATTCCACTGTCGCAGGGTAAGTTTGTTCTGCTGCCAATTTCGATGCACGCCTGACATCCTGAGGGAGATGCTTGGAGTTTCCTTCTGGGACAAATGTCTATGATTCTGTTGAGTGGGAGGTATGTGTGAACTGGAAGCTTCAGAAGAGGCTCGCTCTTCTCTGGTGATGCCAATGTTCTTCCACAAAGGTGGTGGTTATAACGCCGCGGAGTTATTATAACGAATCTGAGTTCAGCGGAGCATTCCGACAGGCTGTAACTTCTGAGCTCAGCCAGGGCTATCATTAGTATTTTTGTAGTAAACCAGGTGACCTCCCCCACAAGCCGTTAGGTCACCACGTCAGGGCTACAGGTAGCCCCCGACATACGACCACAATTGAGCCCAAAATGTACGTCGCTAAGCAAAACGCGTTGGGTTCGGTGAGTTTTGCCCCGTTTTACGACTTTTCTGGCCATTTCTATAAAGAGCAACTGCTGGATTCCAATACGGAGACCAGGATTAGCGTTCTAAACGGGGATTTAAAAGAAGCTTCCCCAAAAAACTGAACATACAACGGAGATTGCTTACACCCGGTGCAAGTTTCAATTGCCACGGTGCCATATCAATTCTGGGAGTTGAAGTCCTCGAGTCATCAAAGAGCCAAGGTTTGCCTACCTCTGATCTAGTTTCTCCTGCTTGAACAGGGGGCCGGACTGGAAGACCTCCAAGGTCCCTTCCATGTCTATTCTAGTCTAAAATCGAAATGGAACTACAAGATTTTCGGATTTCTTAAAGGCCGTTGGCCTTAATTGTAGGGTGGGTTATTTCTCATTACTTTTCTGGCTACGGTTGCTAAGGGAATCCCTGCCGCCGTTAGCTTAGTAACCTGGTTGTTAAGTGAGCTTGGCTTCCCCCGTTCGCTCTGCGTGTCGGACGGTCGCAAAAGGGGGAATTGCCTGACCCCGGGACGCTGCAACCGTCCTAAAGCGGAGTCAGTTGCCCAGCATCCGCATTTTGATCCCGTGACCATGGGGGGAGGCCGCAAAGGTTGTAAGTGTCAAAAGGGGTCCTAAGTCGCTTTTCCCGGCGCCGTTCTAACTTTGAAGGGTCGCTAAACGAACTGTGGTTAAGTTGATGACTGCCTGTATGTCCTTATCAGATTTGTCAACTACGGCAAAGCTTCTGATCTCTTGCTTCGCTGGAAATATTCTTTTAAAAAGTCAGGGAGATGTACAGAGGCGTCTCTGCCTTGGAAAGAGCCCCTGTTGTATAACACAGTCAAGCAAGGAATGTCACATCCAAGATGAATCTATCCAAATAGAAGACACCGGTGTAGGCAGCGCGGTTTTCCTGGCATTTGTAACCTTAAGAGAGCATTCTCAAAGCTCACCGCAGGAGAACTATATCGTTATGGCATGTCTTCTCTGTAAAAGCTTGAGGTTGCTTATGGAAAGCCACCACGTGTTGCTCCCTGGGACTTAAATGGCGGGGGCTTTAAATGACAGACCCTCAGCATCAGCCGTAATCAAGAGACTGCGTCAGTGAAGGCATTAACGCAGGATTAGACTGATTAAATCACACAGAGGAATCACACCAGAAATTGCAATGCCCAGCTATAATTGCTTAAGCTACTGCCATTTCAAATCACCTATAACTACTAAGATAAGATGAGATGAGATGAGATCAAGATAAGGTAAGATAAGTAAGATAAAATAAGGTAAGGTAAGGTGATAAGATAGATAAGATAAGATATAAGATAAAAGATGAAGATAAGGTAAGGTAAGATAATAAGATAAGATAAGGTAAGGTAAGGTAAGGTGATAAGATAGATAAGATAATATATAAGATAAGATATAAGATGAAGATAAGGTAAGGTAAGATAAGATGATAAGATAGATAAGATAAGGTAAGGTAAGGTAAGGTACGGTGATGATAAGATGATGAGAAGAGAAGAGAAGAGAAGAAGAAAAGAGAAGAGAGATAAGATGGAAACTAATCAAGGAGAGAAGCAACCTAGAACAAAGGAGAAATTTCTTGACAGTTAGAACAATTAACCAGTGGAACAACCCGACTCCAGAAGTGATGAATGCTCCAACACAGGAAGTTTTTAAGAAGACACCAGACAGCCATTTGAGCAGAGGGTTGGACTAGATGACCTCCAAGGTCCCTTCCAACATTATTATTATTATTATTATCAATCATCGTACAGTCAGCCAGATGTTCAGACTGGATTTGGCATTTTGTCTACCTATCGAGTCCTTACCCAGGACCTGGGATAGGCAGATGTAGATGTTTGATGGTATTACAGATATCGTCGCAGGATGGAAGCAGTTCCTAATAAGGCCGCCTTTTGCAATTGACTAATAGCGAATTTGTCAATGCCAATGGTGTTCAAGTGGTGCTCCAGTTGTTTTGGGATTGCACCCAAGGAGCCTATGACTATTGGTACTACCCTTGCTTGCTTTTGCCACAGTCTTTCTATTTCTATTTGTAGGTCTTTGTATTTTGTTATCTTCTCCAGTTCTTTCTCTTCTATTCTGCTGTCTCCAGGCACTGCCACGTCCACTATCCAGACTTTTTTGTCTTTCTTATCGACAATTGTTAAGTCTGGGGTGTTATGTTGCAGGTGCTTGTCTGTTTGAATTCTGAAGTCCCAGAGCAGTTTAATTTTATCATTTTCTATGACTTTCTCTATTTTATGATCCCACCAGTTTTTGCTTACAGGCAAATGATATTTTTTGCAGATCTTCCAATGCACCATTGTTGCTACTTTGTCATGCCGCTGCTTGTAATCAGTCTGTGCAATCTTCTTGCAACAGCTTACCAAGTGGTCCACTGTTTCTTCAGCTTCTTTGCATAGGCGGCACTTACTGTCTGTTGCTGTCTTCTCAATTTTGACTTTGTATGCATTTGTCCTTAAGGCTTGGTCTTGTGCAGCCAGAATTAGTCCCTCGGTCTCTTTCTTCAATTTTCCTGCTCTTAGCCATTGCCAGGTTTTATTATTATCTGCTTTCCCAGCTATTTTTTTCATGTATTGGCCATGTAGTGCTTTGTCTTCCCATGCCTCTATTCTGTTCTTCATTTGGTCTTTCTTGTAGGCCAGTTTGGTCTCTCCAGTAGTTAGTAAGCCTTCCTGATATACTAATTTCAGTGCATCTTCATCATTGTTCTTCAGATATTCTTCCAAAGCCATTTTTTCTTCTTCAACCATCTGATGTACTTGTAGCATTCCACGCCCACCTATTTGCCTTGGTAGATAAAGTCTATCAATGTCACTGCGTGGATGAAGGGCGTGATTCATTGTCATTATTTTTCTGGTCTGCCTATCCATTGCTTTTAGTTCTGCTTGAGTCCAGTCCACTATTCCAGCTGTGTACCTAATGACTGGGATTGCCCAGGTGTTGATTGCCTTTATGGTATTTCCTCCATTGAGTTTGGATTTTAAGATCTTCTTCACTCTCTTGATGTATTCACCTCTAATCTTTTTCTTGACTTCAGTGTGCTTGATGTTGTCAGCTTGAAGGATACCCAAGTATTTGTAGTACTCTTCCTCATCCAGACTCTTAATGTTATTTTCGTGGGGCATCTTGATTCCTTCAGTTTTCACTATTTTTCCTTGTTTGATAGTAAGTGTGGCACATTTGTCCAAGCCAAACTCCATTACAATATCTTGGCTATATATACGGACAGTGTTGAGCAGCGATTCTATTTCAGATGATGTTTTTCCATACAGCTTCAGATCATCCATGTAAAGGAGGTGGGATAGTCTAGCAGATGTTTTTGATGTTTGATAGCCATGTCCTGAGTTATTCAGTATTGTTGACAGAGGAAACAGTGCAATAACAAATAGTAATGGTGATAATGAATCTCCTTGAAATATTCCTCTCTTGATATTAACCTCTCCCAGCTTTCACCATTGATCTGCAACTGTGTCTTCCATTGTGCCATCGATTTTGCACAAATTTTCTGATGTTTCTACTGACTCCTGTTATTTCTAGGCACTTGATTATCCAATCATGTGGCAGAGAGTCAAATGCCTTTTTGTAGTCAATCCATGCTACATTCAGGTTGGTTTTCCTTCTCTTGCAGTTTTCCAAGATCATTTTGTCTATTAGGAGTTGATCTTTTGTTCCTCTGCTATTGGGGCGGTTTCCTTTCTGCTCAGGTGGAAAGAGATTGTTTTCAACTAGATGCTGTTGTACTGCATCAGCTACCACACCAGTTAGTAATTTGAAAGTTGTTGGTAAGCAGGTAATTGGCCTGTAGTTACCTGGTGTTGCCCCTTTTGCTGGATTTTTCATTATTAGGTAGGTTTTCCCAGTTGTTAGCCACTTTTCAATTTCTCCTCCTTGTAGTATATTGTTGAACTGCTTGGCAATGAGTGGGTGTATAACAGTTAGATGTTTCAACCAAAACCCATGCAGTTCATCTTCACCTGGTGCTGACCAATTTTTGATTTTCTTTGCTCTTTTTTCTACCATTTTTGTTGTTATTACTAGTTCTTTCATTTCAACTTCTGTTTTATTTGCATCCACCTCTTTTAACCAAGCCGCATCCTTGTTGTATTTCTTTGGGTTATCCCATATCTGCTTCCAGAACTGCACTGTTTCTTCCTTGTCAGGTACTGACTGATTCCTTGCAGTTTCTCCATTGATGGATTGGTAGAAACGTTTCTGATTGGATTGAAATTGGAGGTTCTGCCTATAGTTTGCAATTCGAGCTTCATATCTACTGATTTTCCTGGCTATAGCTGTTATTTGTTGCTTTATTATTTCCAGTGCTTCCTTGATCTTCCTTGTTTCTAAGTGGTATTTCTTGATTAGGTATTCTTTGGTCTTCTTGTTCTTCAGCTTCTTTTCTTTCATCTGTTCTAGCTTGCTTGCATGTGATCTTAACTTGCTGATCTTATTTTCTAGTCTAACCTTCCATTTTTGTGGTGCACTGTTTGTTTGTTTTTCTTTTTGTTGATTTTGCATCCCAGGTATTCTGTTATAACTGCAGCTGTGCTGTACATTAGTTGGTTTGTTTCTTGCAGTGAATTGGTGCTTATACTTGCTATTGCAGTATTTGCATCTTTTAATGCTTGTGCTAGCTGTTTCTTTGGAACAAGCTTCAATGCAGGCAGCCTTATTCTGTTGTTTTTGTGCTGTTCTAGATGCTCAATTATTCTTTGTTTCAATTCTTTTATTTCTTTAGTTAGAGGGTTTTGTTCTTTCTGAGGAAGAGGTGCCTGGTTTCCAAATGAGAACAGTTGTATATCTCTATTGGATTCTTTCACTGCCAACTCCCCCTGGTTTGCCTCTACATTCTGAATTACTTCTTGTAAGGCTTTGATTTCTTTGCCCTGGGTAAACCTTTGCAGTTCGTCCAATTCTGTTTCTGTACATACTTTATTTCGTGTTATAAATCGGCGTTGATCTGCTAGTCTCTGTTCTGTTATTTCTGATTCTGGATGCTGTTCTTTCCAGAATTGGTGCATTCGTGTTAGATATCCTCGTCTTGTTGGACTTGATCTGTAGTAACAGATCATTATTTCTTTGTTTTCCATCACTGTGTATCTGCGACGGGTAAACACCTTTTCTTCCAGTAGTTCTGCATCTGCTGGCCCTGGTTGCTCAGCCAACAGTCCTGAGTCCTGTAACCCATTTTTCACCAGATATCCAGGAACTCCAATATCTAGTGCGGACCTTGTTAACCCGGGCGACGTCCGAGCCGGTATGGCATTCTGAAATTTACATCTCACCATATTATATTATATTATATTATATTATATTATATTATATTATTATTATTATTATTATATGATTATGATTATGATTTAATTATCGCACAGTTCAGCCAGATGTTCAGACTGGATTTGGCATTTTTGTCTACCTATCGAGTCATCATCATCATCATCATCATCATTATTGACATAAGATATAAGATAACCTTTATCATCATTTTTTACTGTGGGGACACTGGCACACATTAAAATAAAGTTCTGTTGCCTGCTCTCAAAAGTGTGCACGAACATAACACACATATAAACATGCTACATACAACATATGGATGTACCTACGCCCTTATAAATACACATACATATTAATCACTGTCCATCTTGAATACATAGCGGAAAGAGAAAGTGTTAAAGAGCTCACAAGGTTGGTACTGTATGGAACAAAACTGCGACTGAATCTGGATGTTCTGCTTCGGGTACCACAGAGGCCCCCCCCCCCATCCCAGAAGGGAACAAGGAAAACAGTGGAGAGGATGTGTAGCATCCCAAACAATCTTGCAGACCCTGCTCAAGCAACACTTAATATGCCAGGGAGTGGATGGGAGGGAGGGACCTGCCAATCAACTTTTCTGCTGTCCTCACCACTCTCTGCATTGCCTTCCTGTCTGAAGCAGGCACACTTCCAAACCAGACTTTGCCCAGAAATCATAATAATTTTACTGTTTCTGATTCAACAAAACAAGAAAACGTGGTTCTTACCATACATGCTGTACTCCAGATATCAGCGGGTGTACTGTAACCGGCTCCTATTAAAACTTCAATCGATCTATATTGTCGGGTCTGGATATCTTCCGTAAAGTGTTTATGCTAAAAAAAAAAAAAAAAACAAACCCGGAAAAGACAGGCTTTTCATTACAAAACGCTCCAATTTCAGCTACGAGACCAAGTCGCAAAGTTGTAGACAATTTTTATTTAATTTTTTAAATTATTTTTTATTTTTCCAAACTCTCCCCCATACATATACCGTGATATTTATCAGATGTTAACATACATTCTTTTTACATTCATATATAAGATACTTTTAATAAAATGAAATAAATACATACACACGACTTCTGGTGTTGCTCGCCCATTTCCCCTTTCACTGTATCCACACTCCTTCTTCTCTACCTTCTTTCTCCCTTTCTTCTCTTCCCCTCTTCTTCCTCTCCTCTTCTCTTTCCTTCACCACTTCTCCTCACTTCTCCTCCTCCAACCTTCCTACTTCCTTCTCCCATCCTTTACTCTTTTCTCTCTCTTCTCCTTTCTTCCCTCTCATCCCTCTTCAGATACAATTCAGGGGTAATGGTTGTAGACAATTTTTTAACTACACTTACCACCCAGCAAGCATTGCCCAGGTCGGCAATTTTAACTCTAATTTTATCGGCGTTCCTCGGATCCAAAGGATTCACCAGCAAATCAGCAGCCCGAGTTTTCACTGTTAGGAAGGAAGAAATACAGAGTTAATATTCGGAGCGCGTAATCCAATATTCTTTTAAAGAAACGACAGTGGGGTAGAGCAAAAACAGCTGATGTCTTTGCCATCTTTAAAAAAAAAAAGAATTCAAAATATGCAGAACCATTTTTGTTTTTTAAAGGGATACACCAATTATTAGCCTAACGTGGTGTAAATTACGGTATCGAACACAATTTTTGAACGAGGCGAACAACCTAAATAATTGTCAGGGGAAAAAAAACCCTATGTAATAGAAGCTGAAGAAGCTTCTTGGATGAGAAGCGAAACGTCTTCAAAGAAAAACAAGGAGGCCCAGTTGCCTCCTTGGGATATCTCTCCAGAACAAACCACACACAGCAAAGTAAATTATTATATTTTTTATTATTCGGTTTAAAATACAATATATGCATACATTCAGAAGGATTGCAATTGGGGATTGTAGGACCCCCCCCCCGGGACGCCGCATCGGTCAAAAATACGTGCCAGCTGACAAGAGCTTAAATTTTGATCACGTGAAAGTAGCGGAAAGAGGCGTGTTGCTGCAATGGTTGTAACTGTGAAAAATGAACACAGCTCGCTTTTTTTTCAATGCCTTTGTAACTTGAAATGGTCCCTAAACCAGTGGTTCTCAACCTTTTTAATGCCACGACCCCCAACTGGTCGTAAGTCAAGGACTACTCAACCGGTCGTAAGTTGAGGACTACTCAACTGGTGCAGCACAGTTTGCAGAATGGGACTTTTGGCGGGCTCAGCAGGGCAGAGACAGCCTGGACAATTCCTATTGGCTTTTGAAAGCCAATAGAATTAGACTCTATTCAAGAGAGTCTATTGGCTTTCAAAAGCCAATAGAATAAAAGGGAGTAGCATAGCTAAGGAAAAGGGGGAAAAATGGCGGACTGCGTTGTTTGGGGACCCCCGTGAAATGGTCGTTCAACCCCAAATGGGGTCCCAACCCACAGGTTGAGAACCACTGCACTAAACAAATTCATTTGTAAAATTGCCCTGCAAATGCAAGACAACCAGTGATCTCAACCCTGAACATTTAGAGAAGAAACTGTAGATGAAAGAGTATAATCTATGAAAAAAGATTCCACAATAGTCTATCTCCCTGCCTATCTATCTGTCTGTCTGTCTGTCTGTCTGTCTGTCTATCTATCTATCTGTCTGTCTATCTATCTATCTATCTATCTATCTATCTATCTATCTATCTATCTATGTGTATCTATATCTATTTGTATCTCTATTTCTGTCTATCTCTGTGTGTATCTATCTCTCTCTTTCTGTGTAGCTATCTCTATCTCTGTATCTCTCTATCTCTCTAGATCTCTGTGTATCTATATCCATCCATCCATCCCTGTCTGTCTGTCTGTCTATCTATCTATCTATCTATCTATCTCCCTCCATCCATCTATATCTATCTATGTGTATCTATATCTATCTCTGTGTATCTATCTATTTCTGTCTATTTCTCTGTATCTATCTATCTATCTATCTATCTATCTATCTATCTCTTTCTGTGTAGCTATCTCTCTATGTATCTCTTCATCTATCTCTGTGTATCTATCTCTGTATCTCTCTATCTCTGTGTATCTATATCTATCTACCTATCTACCTACCTCTATCTATCTATCTATCTATCTATCTATCTATCTATCTATCTATCTATCTATCTGTGTGTGTCTCTATCTATATATTGCTCCATTTACAGTTGTGAGGAAACAATGATTTTCGAGATTTGTAAATATATTATTATACATTTAACGTAATCTGATTCTTAAGTGTACTGCTCAGCGGCTGAAAATTAGTTCACTCTTTGTCTTCTTCTCATTTCCCCTTCTGCTTTTATTCATTTCTGGATAAAAAGGGTGTGGATTACAGATGCCGTGGTTCAAGAAGGGTGAGTTGTGTGCTCTTAGAGGAGTTGCATGCTTGCAAAGGTCAGATGCTCCAGGAAGAAAAAAATGACAAAAAAAAAATCGCATTAACTTTATCCAAAGCTGGCTTTCCGGTTATCACTGCAGAAATAAAATGTTTTGGAAGCCGAGCTGCCATCGATCCCACTCATCTGATCCAACAGAGGAATGTGAAGCGAGTCCAAAAGCATTCAACGCCGTGATAAACCATATTTGCTGCTTCCCCCCCCCCCACATACACACTTTGGCTACTAATGTTCTAGGACTCCTGTCGCTTCTCATTTTCTTGTCTTGTTACCCATCAACAGATTGCTTCCTAGTTAATTTTGTCTCTTCAGTTTTCCAAGAATTCAGCTACTTTCTTGTTATCTCAGTGGAGATCTCGTACTGCAGTGGGCTAGAACAGTGGTTCTCAACCTTTTTAATGCCGCGACCCCCAACTGGTCGTAAGTCGAGGACTACTCAACCGGTCGTAAGTCGAGGACTACTCAACTGGTGCAGCACCGTTTGCAGAATGGGACTTTTGGCGGGCTCAGCAGGGCAGAGACAGCCTGGACAATTCCTATTGGCTTTTGAGAGCCAATAGAATTAGACTCTATTCAAGAGAGTCTATTCTATTGGCTTTCAAAAGCCAATAGAATAAAAGAGAGTAGCACAGCTAAGGAAAAAGGGGGGGGGAAATGGCGGACTGCGTTGTTTGGCGACCCCCGTGAAATGGTCGTTCGACCCCAAATGGGGTCCCGACCCACAGGTGGAGAACCACTGGGCTAGAAGGAAGTCAATATCCTTCAACCATTTATTCTGCAAAAGAAAAGAAAAAAAACACCCCCACCAAAATGTAATCTTATGGATCAGAGGTAATGAAAACGGACACAAATTTATAAAAAGGCATTCTCCCTTTGGCGGATTGTCAGGGCCCAAATTGTGCGACAGAGAACAATTGACACTTCTGCTGAACTAGACTCTGTGGCATCTAACATACGTGGGTATGTGCGTTGTTCTGTATTTATTTATTTATTTTTGTCACATTCATGCAGCGCCTATCGGAGGGGGTGGCCCTTTGGGAGCTGTAGGCAATGAAAATTTCATTTTAGTGTATGACGATTAGTGTATACGTTCAGAGTGACAACGAAGCTATTATTCATGTTTGTTAGTCACATATAATTATTCAACTGAGACATAGGTTTTCAGCCAGCTGGGTGTTCTGTTCTGTATTCTTCAGAGCAACATTATGCTTACCCCCAAAATATATGAGGAATATATGTTATGGTCTTCCAAGCCAAAATGTATCTATACATATGTTGTATGTAGTTATGTTTAAATGTGTGTTATGTATGTGTACACTTTGAGAGCAAGCAACTTCATTTGTAATGTGTGCCATTGTGTCCACAGTAAAAAAATGACAAGATTATTTTTTTTTCTTTCTTTCTTTCTTTTTCTTTCTCTTTCCTTTCTTTCTATATCATCTATCTATATCATCTATCTCTATCTATCTCTATCATCTATCTCTATCTATCTATCTATCTATCTATCTATCTATCTATCTATCTATCTATCTATCTATCTATATCTCTATCATCTATCTATCTCTATCTATATCATCTATCTCTATCTATCTATATCTATCTCTATCTATCTATTCTATCTATATCATCTATATCTATCTATCTATCTATCTATCTATCTATCTATCTATCTATCTATATCTCTATCATCTATCTATCTCTATATCATCTATCTCTATCTATCTATATCTATCTCTATCTATCTATTCTATCTATATCATCTATATCTATCTATCTATCTATCTATCTATCTATCTATCTATCTATCTATCTATCATCTATCTATCTATCTATCTATCTATCTATCTATCTATCTATCTATCTATCTATCATCTATTGTAACATTCTTAACTGACCCCCAATTCCTTTGCTATTAAAACACCACCTATTTCAAAGTTTAAGGCTAACAAAGCAATTGAAATGTGTTGAAAAGCAAGATCTTACCTATATTTCATGGTGGAATTTGAGAGCGAAGCTGAGATCAGTTTGAGTAGACAATGTGGCTTATTTAACTCTGTCCCAGTTGCTCATTTATGTGTCTCCGGCTCAATTCATTACAGGAACTTTAGCGGATAAATGCTTTGTCTTGCAAGGTCATTAAATGGAGAGGCTCATCAAAAGAATTTCAAGTTTTTTTTAATTACTGTAACAACCACAAAGTTGCATAAATCCGAAAGACATTCTTAGTCTTTATCCTGGTGTGGAATCGATGATTACAAATATTACAATTTGTTATCGGGGAAACGGTAGCAGCTAAGAGGATTTTTCCACCAACACACACACTGAGAAAGAGTACAACTCAAATTCCACAATTATCAATTAATTACGGGATAATGCTTCCGGTCCAGCTCTTTTTTTTCTTACTTTAAAATGGAAGGCACCGCTTCGTTGTTGTTGTTGTGTTGGAATGGAGGAACACAAATCCCTCCAAAATTATAATTAAACCATCAGAGAAGCATAGAAAAGAGAGCGGCGTTTTGGAATTAACTTATGCCTTTGTTGTGCTGTTTGACATTAAAGACAAGATTTATAGCCTTTAAGCCCCGCAGTGTTTCTCCACCTTGACAATTTTAAGGCATGTGGACTTCAACTCCCAGAATTCCACAGCCAGCAAATGCTGGCTGTGGAATTCTGGGAGTTGGAAGTCCACATGCCTTAAAATTGTCAAGGTGGAGAAACACTGCAAGGGAATACCAGCCTGTTTGGTATTATTGCAAAGGTCCCATTTTGCAAATGTACCTTTTTGGAAATGTGCCTCGTTTTGGAACTTCTGTTGAGATAAAACACGTAATCCGTATAATTTGGGGGTCTGTGTGTGTGTGTGTGTGTGTGTGTGTGTGTGTGTATCCAGTGTCAGTACTTGACCACCTCTATTACTGTATTCCAGAACCCTCAATATACACTGTAGTATCCTCAATGTAAGCCCAAAGTTTCCATTGCTGACGGAGACAGCTGTTAAGGGAATTTTGCTCCTTTTTACGACTTTTAGTAGGCGGTTAAGCAAAATTGGCTTCCTGCATTGACTTTGCTCGTCAGAAAGTCGCAAAAGGGGAATCACGTGATTCCGGGACGCTGCGACCGTCGTAAATATGAATCAGTTGCCAGTTGATCACCTGACCCTGGGGCTGATGCAACGGTTGTCAGTGTGGTTAGAATGCGGTACTGCAGGCTAATTCTGATGACTGCCCAAAGTAATATTCTGTAAGTCATGCGCCCTGGTGGCGCGGTGGTTAGAATGCGGTACTGCAGGCCACTTCGGCAGTTCGATCCTGACCGGCTCAAGGTTGACTCAGCCTTCCGTCCTTCCAAGGTCAGTAAAATGAGGACCCAAATTGTTGGGGGGCAACAGGCTGACTCTGTAAACTGCTTAGAGAGGGTTTTGTAAAGCCCTGTGAAACGGTATATATAAGTGCTATCGTTATAAGTTACTTTTTTCAGCGGCTTCGTAATTTCAAACGGTCAATAAATGAACGGTTGGAAATCGAGGGCTACCCGTACTCAAACGCTGAAAAGGTACAATGTTCACTTGACTTGATATTTACAACAAGGTGGATCTTCTCGATATATCAGAACAGAAATGTGAAACTCAAATCAATCAGAGGAAGGGACCTTGGAGGTCATCTAGTCCAACCCCCTGCTCAGGCAGGAAACCCTATACCATTTCGGACAAATGGCTGTCCAGTCTCTTCTTAAAAACTTCCAGTGTTGGCGCATTCACCGCTTCTGGAGGCAAGGAGTTCCACTGGTCAATTGTTCTAACTGTCAGGAAGTTTCTCCTTAGTTCTAGGTTGCTTCTCTCCTTGATTAGTTTCCATCCGTTGTTTCTTGTCCTGCCTTCAGGCGCTTTGGAGAATAGCTTGACTCCCTCTTCTTTATGGCAGCCCTGAGATACTGTAAGGCTGCTATCATGTCCCCCCCCCCATTCTTCTTTTCTCTAGACTAGCCATACCCACTTCCTGCCACCGTTCTTTATATGTTTTAGTCTCCAGGTCTTTAATTATCTTAATTGCTCTTCTTGGCATTTTTTTCCAAAGTCTCAACATCTTTTTTGTGATCTCAGAGAAAAATACACAGACTTGTCATAAAAATGTACATTCCTCTAAACCAGTGGTTCTCAACCTTTTTATATGGCGACCCCGGTCATAAGCAGGCGGCGCACATGCGCGGCGCTGCCCCCTGCGTGGCACGCATGCGCGGCGCAACCCTGTGCGGCGTGCATGCGCGGGGCTGCCCCTGTGCGGTGCGCATGCGCTGCGCCTGCGCCGCCCCCTGCGTGGCGTGCATGCGCGGCGGCGCCCCATGCGCCACCCCCTGTGCGGCATGCATGCGCAGCGGCGCCCCATGCGCCGGCTGACGAAAAAAATGGCGGATCGCATTGTTTGGCGACCCCCGTGAAATGGTCGTTCGACCCCAAATGGAGTCGCGACCCATAGGTGGAGAACCGCTGCTCTAAACAAATTAGCGGTGGATCACAATCACGTGTTCCTTCAGTTGTAAAAGAGGGAGAAACGGAGCACCCCAAACTCTCACTTAGAGAAATGACACTTAACTTGCACAGAGGACGCTCTGTGAAACTGGGCGCAACCGGGCGCGAGTAATAGTAGCATGGGAAGAGTATCACTAGTAACAGTTACGACATGCTCCCCCAAAATTGACAGATCTAACACGATTTAATTTTAAACCAATATGCCACGTCGCTTCTGGGTATCCTTATTGTTTCAAGATCAGCTGTTCTGTGGATAAAGGCAGTCCTCAACTTATGACCGCAACGGAGCCCAAAATTTATGTTGCTAAGCAAGACAGTGGTTGAGTGAGCTTTGCTCCGATTTACGCCCTTTAGGGACACAGTTGTTAAATGGACAACTGCAATTGTTAAGTTGGCTTCCTCATTGGCTTTGCTTGTTGAGACGGTCGCCAAAGGGAATCACATGACCCTGGGGCACTGCGACCGTCATAAACATGAGTCAGTTGCCAAGGATCTGATTTTTTTTATCATGTGACCAGCGAGGGGCTGTAACGGTCTTAAGTGTGAAAACAGTAGTAAGTCACCTTTTTTCTGTGCCGTTATAACTTCACTAAACAAACTGTTGTTACGTTGAGGACTATTTGCATTGTGCTAAAGACAAAAAGGCATTTGAGGCGCCCTATAGTCATTATACAGTTTTCACTTCTACCCAAAGCAATGTTTTGACACAAAAAGAGTGCACACCACCACACCAAACAACAGCAAAGTAAGCACTCTGCAGGGTGAGCTTTGACAACGCACAAATTTGGTTGATGTTGCCCTATTCCTATTCTTTCTTTTTGCATTAAGCCTGAGCGAACCCTCCTGGCAAATAGATGGGGAAGAAATGGAGGTAGTGACAGATTATATCTTCCTGGGCTCCAAGATCACCTCAGATGGGGACTGCAGCCAAGAAATTAAAAGACGCTCCTGGGGAGGAAAGCTATGGCAAATCTAGACAGCATACTAAAAAGCAGAGACATCACCCTGCCAACAAAAGTGCGCATAGTCAAGGCCATGGTTTTCCCAGTTGCGATGTAGGGCTGTGAAAGTGGGACCATAAGAAAGGCTGAGCGCCAAAGAATGGAGGCCTTTGAACTCTGGGGCTGGAGAAGACTCCTGAGAGTCCCCTGGACTGCAAGGCGATCCAACCAGTCAGTCCTGGAGGAGATCAACCCCGACTGCCCTTTAGAAGGCCAGATCCTGAAGTTGAAACTCAAGTACTTTGGCCACCTAATGAGAAGGAAGGACTCACTGGAGAAGGGCCTAATGCTGGGAAAGATTGAGGGCAATAGAAGAAGGGGACGACGAAGAATGAGATGGCTGGATGGAGTCACTGAAGCAATAGGTGTGAACTTAAATGGACTCCAGAAGATGGTAGAGGACAGGAAGACCTGGAGGAACATTGTCCATGGGGTCACGATGGGTTGGACACGACTTCGCATTTAACAACAACAACCCTCTCAATTCCTGGCAAATAGATGGGGAAGAAATGGAGGTAGTGACAGATTATATCTTCCAGGGCTCCAAGATCACCACAGATGGGGACCGCAGCCAAGAAATTAAAAGATGCTCGCTCCTGGGGAGGAAAGCTATGGCAAATCTAGACAGCATACTAAAAAGCAGAGACGTCACCCTGCCAACAAAAGTGCGTATAGTCCAGGCCATGGTTTTCCCAGTTGCAATGTATGGCTGTGAAAGTTGGACCATAAGAAAGGCTGAGCGCCAAAGAATTGAGGCCTTTGAACTATGGTGATGGAGAAGACTCCTGCGAGTCCCTTGGACTGCAAGGCGTTCAAACCGGTCAGTCCTAGAAGAGATCAACCCCGACTGCTCTTTAGAAGGCCAGATCCTGAAGTTGAAACTCAAGGACTTTGGCCACCTAATGAGAAGAAAGGACTCCCTGGTTTGGGTCATGAAACATCTGCAAGAAAACCACCCAGCTCAGAGAGCAGCAAGGATCCTTCAGAAGAAGCAACTTCACCGAGAGTTTCCGGAACGGTTAAGATCACGGTTAATGGTCACAGTAACGAAAATGCTTACGTTTTGGCAAGTCTCCGGTGCTAGATGCTGAAACCGTCCTGCTCCTGTCGTGGGATGGAGTGCTTCCGTCTCTTTCGGTTACGGTCGACTCTTCAGAAACCGCCAAACCACAAGCGATGGAATCTAAAGCTCCGGGGAACGCCGAAGCGGAGAATTCCGAATATTGTGATTCTGGAATGTTATGACGTCCGTTTGGCAATTCGCCATTAAATTGTTCGTAAGAGCTGCTGTAGCTGTACTCGCTTTTCGCGTCGGGCGCATCGAGGTTATATTGCTCGGCATTCGGGCCTTCTTCCTCCTCCTCCTCTTCCTCTTCCTCTTCCTCCTCAATCTGCTCTTCCAGGGAGAAAGGGCCATCTATAATGTGGCCATTGGTTTTGGGAGATTCTATCCAAGCGGGATCCGCGGACTCTGAATTGGCCAGTTCTTGTTCCAGGTCCTCGTCCTTCTCCGTGTCTTTTTCTTTTTCCGTGTCGTCTTTCTCGTCTTGGTCTTCTGTGTCTCCTGAGGGATACAAAGAATAGAATTCTTTTTTTAAAAAAAAAACCAATTTTATTGTTTTTTTTAATTTTTAGGACAAAGTGCTCAAGACACACCGTGGTGTTAGGGTAGTCAAACATCCAAAGGCAAAACATATATACGTAATTCAATCAATACATCAAGTAGTCCCTCTCTTTTTCCCTTAAGTAACATAATTTATTTAAAATAGTCCCATTCTAGCTTAAATTTATTCAACCTAGACCTGTTTTTAAAGCTTTATAAATTGACACTACCATAATCAAATTAACTTTCAGTACAAACATTATCAATTCGGGTATCCCTTCCAAATATGTTCCAGTTCCTTAATTTTATCACAAATCTTATTTATTTCTTCTTCCACTAATATCCCTTATTTAAAATGAAATATTAATCTATCCTATACGTATCTAATCCATCCATCAATCAATCTCTTTAAGCTGGCAGAATAAAATCAGACCTTAAATCATTTCCATCCATTAAACAGAATTCAAATTTCATCCAATTAATTGTCGTGACTAATAACATCCATGTTATCAAACAAACCAATCTTCTTATTAGATTAACTCCACATTACATAATGATTTTCTTACAAGTAAACCTATCGTTCTAAAACAGTGGTTCTCAGCCTTTTTTTTCTGGTGACCCCGGTCATAAGGACGCGCCGCGCATGCGCGGTGACGCCCCCATGCGCGGCACGCATACGCGGCGACACCCCCATGGGCGGCAGCGCCCATGCGCAACGTGCATGCGCAACGATGCCCCATGCGCGGCCCACATGTGCGGTGGCGGCCCATGCGTGGCGCACATGCGTGACGGCACCCCATGCGTGGCGCACATGCGTGGCGGCACCCCATGCGTGGCGTGCATGTGCAGTGGCGCCCCATGCATGGCAGGCATGCGCGGCATGGCGCGCATGCGCGGTGCCGCCAGCTAAAAAAATGCCGGATCGCGTTGTTTGGCGACCCCCGTGAAATAGTCGTTCGACCCCAAATGGGGTCGCGACCCACAGGTTGAGAACCGCTGTTCTAAAAGAACACATAAAGAATAGAATTCTTCATTGCCCATCTGGTTGGACACACAAGGAAATTGTCTCCGGTTTGTAAGTGTACGTAGAAGTAATAGCGATCATCATGATGATAAACAACGTGAAATGCATTCATCATGAATCGTAAAATACAACACATTCATCATAAATTGTGCACTTAGTGATAGTCATAGAGCACTGGCTAAGAAAAACATAAATCATACTAGGACAGGGGTCCCCAACCCCAGTCCGTGGATCGGTACCGGGCTGCGACATGCCAGCAACCAGTCCGCACAGACGAGCAAATACTCTAGGGCACAGGTCGGCAACCTGCGGCTCCGGAGCCGCATGCGGCTCTTTGAGCCTTCCCCTGTGGCTCCCAGCCTCCTCTGCCATTTGCAGAGAGAGACAGAGACAGAGAGAGGCAATTGCGCTTCCCTGCTTCTCTCTCTCTCTCTCTCTCTCTCTGTGTGTGTATGTGTGTGTGTTTTGTGTGTGTGTGTGTGTGTGTGTATATGTGTAAAAGAGAGTGCACTCACATTGTTCTCTGAGGAGCTGAAAAGCTTTCTGGGCGGAGTTCCTCCCTTTGCTGCGTCTCTGCAGGAAACAGGAAGGGCAGGAGAGAGCTAGCTAGCCCAGCTAGGCTGACTCAGGAATTCTGGGAGTTGAAGTCCATGAGTCATAAAAGAGACGAGGTTGCCTACCCCTGAGATTGTTGAAGAACAACTTGAAGCTTGCCAGGTGAGCAGCAGAGGGGGGGGGAGAAAGAGAGAGAGAGAAAGAGAGAGAGAGAGGGAGGGGGAGAGAGAGAGGAAAGAGAGAGAAAGAAAGAGAGTGGGGGAAGAGGAGTGGCAGACCAAGGGCAGAGAGGGAGGGAGGGAGAGAGACAGAGAGAGAGAGACCCTTTTGACATCTAAAATGAAGATAACACTACATATATCCTTTTTTTACCTGTGTGTGTAATTCTCTTAAAGCATTCTCTCGGTGATCATTGTTTTAATAGTATGGATATTCCCAAGAGTCATATTTTTACTTTTATTTTTAATGTGTGTGTGTGTGTGTGTGTATACACATACACATACACAAACACTCTCTCTCTCTCTCTCTCTCTCTCACACACACACACACACACACACACACACACACACACACACACACCTATAATAAAGATAAAAAAGGATATATGCAGTGTTATCTTCATTTTAGATATCAAAAGGGTTTTGCGGCTCCCAGTGTTTTGTTTTTGGTGGGAAACGGGTTCAAGTGGCTCTTTGAGTGTTTTGGGTTGCCTACCCCTGCTCTAGGGTCTGTAAATTGTTGCACACATTATGTACACAGTTAGTCAACAGTCATCTTGAATTGCGTCCCAACCTTAATTCAATCAATCAGAATAGAGCTGGAAGGGGCGTTGGAGGTCTTCTAGTCCAGCCCCCTGCTGAAGCCGGAGACCCTATATCATTACTAGATTACTACATTTAGTAATTGCTAACATCAAGCCGAGTAATTTGACTTTATGGAAGCTATATCTATAATTTCTTCATATTTGGTACTAAATATAGATATATCATTATACACATTCAGGGTCTTTACCCTCAGATGCCTGTAAGTGATGGAGAACAGGGGCCTTCAACCCCCGGTCCGTGGACCGGTACCGGGCCACGGCGTGCCAACAACCGGTCCACACAAACAAGCAAAGCCCCATCCACGGCATGGAGGCAGCACACAAAACCACGCACCCTCCAGTCCATGGAAAAACCTCTCTCCACGGAACTGGTCCCTGGTGCCCAAAAGGTTGGGGACCTCTGTACTAGGATAGTTAAAAAAAAAAAAAGCAATATAAATTGTTAGATACCAGCAGCAAAGTTATAGTCAGAAGAAGAGGATAGGTAGGAAAGATGTAGTAATACAGCTTTACTAAGTCGTTTGACAGTAGTTGTTAAACAGAGCGATGGCAAGGGAGGGAGAAAGATACTACGTGTTAAAAACATCTTTTAAAATGCTACTTTTCAAGGCCGGATCCAAAATACAGGCAGTCCTCCACTTACGATCACGAGCCCCCCATTTCTGTGACTAAACGAGCACATTTGGTCAAGTGAGTTTTGCCCCGTTTTACGACATTTCTTGCCGCAGCTGTAAAGCGAACCGCCGCAATTGTTAAGTAACGTGGTTGTTAAAGTTGATAGAAAAGGGGATCCCATGACCCCAGGACACTGTGACCGTCGTAAATAGGAGCCAGTTGACAAGCATTTGAATCATTTGGGTCACATGAGGGGGACTGTAGTGAAGGATTGCCTGCGCTGCTCGGCTAACGGAGAAAAACCTGTCCTGCGTATAGAAATATGCATTTAATGCAATGGTTCTCAACCTTTTTAATGCCGCGACCCCCAACCGGTCGTAAGTCGAGGACTACCCAACCGGTTGTAAGTCGAGGACTTTCCCTGCCCGGGAGCGCCACACATGTGTGATGCCGCCCCCTGCGCCAGCCGAGGCGTAGCTGGCAAGCGGCAGAGATGGTGCAGGCCGACCACTGGCTGGGCCACCAGCTGGCCCAGCCCAAGGGAGGTAAGGCACCCGCCGGGCCCCACACGCGCCAGCAACCCTCCCTGCGCCCGCCGGCCTCCCACCTCCCACCCCTGGCCCTCTTTTCCTTACATTTTTAGTAGTTGCTCAGCAGGGAGGGGTGGAAACTTCCAGACAGCTCGCCTTCGCTGCAGACAACTTGCAGCACCGTTTGCAGAATGGGACTTTTGGCGGGCTCAGCAGGGCAGAGACAGCCTGGACAATTCCTATTGGCTTTTGAAAGCCAATAGAATTAGACTCTATTCAAGAGAGTCTATTCTATTGGCTTTCAAAAGCCAATACAATAAAAGGGAGTAGCACAGCTAAGGGGGAAAAAAATGGCGGACTGCGTTGTTTGGCGACCCCCATGAAATGGTCGTTCGACCCCAAATGGGGTCCCGACCCACAGGTTGAGAACCACTGGATTAGAAGATTAGATAGATACAGATAGATAAATTAGATAGGTAGATAGATAGATAGATAGATAAGCTAGATGATAGATTGATAGATAGCTTAGATAGATAGATAGATAGGTAGGTAGGTAGGTAGGTAGGTAGGTAGGTAGGTAGGTAGGTAGGTAGGTAGGTAGGTAGGTAGATAATCTAATTGTACTAATTATACTTCTGATTTGGTTGCTAAAAATGTTACTTTAAATCCCATTAGTTAAAGGTAAATTATTGAAGAAAATAATTTATGACTGTCATTTAGTCATCTGAATATTACTGAAATGTTGTTACCGTTACAAATGAAAGCAAATATACGTGTTCCAGGATAATGTTGCAGGATCCAGCCTGGACAATTCCAATCGAATTAGACTCTATTCAAGAGAGTCTATTCTATTGGCTTTCAAAAGCCAACAGAATAAAAGGGAGTAGCACAGCTAAGGAAAAGGGGGACAAAAATGGCGGACTGCGTTGTTTGGCGACCCCCGTGAAATGGTTGTTCGACCCCAAATGGGGTCGCAACCCACAGGTGGAGAACCGTTGATTTAATGCATAATAAATAGATGGGGTTAAGAAACTAACTCACCATCTTCTTCGTTCCCAGGTTCTTCGTCTGCCACTTCCTCTAACTCTACAGTTTTTAGTTTAACTTCGGGATGGTACCCGTCCTCTTGTTTGTTGGACGGAGTAGTAGAGGTTACATTTTCTTCTGTTTTTTTCCTCTCCGCTTCTCGCTCCAGTTCCTCTATTTCCTGCAAACGTTTTTCTAGCAGCTCGGCCTGCCTCTTTTGCTTTTTTTTTAGTTTCTTCTTTTTATTTTTAGATATCTTTCCGATCTGGAAGGGGAAAACAGGAAAGAAAAAAAAAACCATCACAAATTAGTCTGGAATCACACAAGACAATTAGTTTGTTAGGTGTCGCTAATCTGCTGATGTTGCATAGATTAGTGATGGAGAGCCTATTACCCCTTCCTGTACGAAAACGCTGGAATCCTAAAAAGCTAATTTTCAGATACAAATCTCTTTTGTTTTTGTGGAATAAAAAAACAAGCTTAATATGCGACGCGGCCGTTTGCTTACCTGCTATCAACCAGCTTAAATCCATTTTTTCCAAACCATCTGCAAAAATCTGTCTGATAAAAAATACAGTCCAACAGTCAAAGCAACCTCACAATGGGAATACCGTTTGGTGTAGTTCTAGTCCAGGGGTCTTCAAACATGGCCCTTTGATGACTTGTGGACTTCAACTCCCAGAATTCCTCAGCCAGCCTCCATTTTGTTTGTTAGATTTAAGACAGGGGTCTTCAAACTTGGCCCTTTGATGACTTGTGGACTTCAACTCCCAGAATTCCTCAGCCAGCTCCATTTGTTTGTTAGATTTAAGACAGGGGTCTTCAAACTTGGCCCTTTGATGACTTGTGGACTTCAACTCCCAGAATTCCTCAGCCAGCCTCCATTTGTTTGTTAGATTTAAGACAGGGGTCTTCAAACTTGGCCCTTTGATGACTTGTGGACTTCCCAGAATTCCTCAGCCAGCCTCCATTTTGTTTGTTAGATTTAAGACAGGGGTCTTCAAACTTGGCCCTTTGATGACTTGTGGACTTCAACTCCCAGAATTCCTCAGCCAGCCTCCATTTTGTTTGTTAGATTTAAGACAGGGGTCTTCAAACTTGGCCCTTTGATGACTTGTGGACTTCAACTCCCAGAATTCCTCAGCCAGCGTGCCTGGCTGAGGAATTCTGGGAGTTGAAGTCCACAAGTCATCAAAGGGCCAAGTTTGAAGACCCCTGTTCTAGTCCCACCTTAGCCATGAAAGCCAGCTGGGTGACTTTGGTATTTGTGTGTGGGGAAAATAGGAGGAAGGAGTATCGTCTGTGTTTGCCACCCTTGAGTTATTAGTAAAGCTAATAAAGGCAGGATACAAATAAAATTAACAAAGATTTATCTGTGGCCTCAAAAATAATAAAATAAAATAAAATAAAATAAAATAAAATAAATAATGAAATAAAATAATAATAAAATAAAATAAAATATATAAAAAATAAATTAAAATAAAATAAACTAACATAAAATAAAATCTAAACTAAACTAATAAAATAAATAAAATATAAAATAAAATCTAAACTAAACTAAAATAATAAAAGAAAATAAAGAAAACAAAATAAAATCTAAACTAAAGTAAACTAATAAAATAATATACACTAAAATAAAATCTAAACTAAAATAAAATAAAATCTAAACTAAACTAATAAAATAAAATAAAATAAAAAACTAAACTAAACTAAACTAAACAAAATCTAAACTAAACTAAAATAAAATCTAAACTAAACTAAACTAAAATAAAATAAAAACTATATTAAAATAAAGTAAGTGTGCAGTATGGGGGCATAAAAGTTATTTTTACCCCACATCGTAGAATGTCGTGTTCTGAAGCTTTTGGGTAGCTACTGCCCATTAAAACTTAATATGGAGTCTTTCCTACAAAATATACCCAGTTCCCACTCAGAGGTTAGTTTCCTGGAATGGGCCAGCTGGAATGTACCATTTTGCAGCCATCAAAAGCAGGACGTAGGATGCTGTTTCAATCTGCCTTTTTTTTTTAAATTTCATGTTAAGAATGCATTGTTTAAGAAATGCATGGTGGAGAGCTCGGTAGCTATCAGAACGGACGGTCTCATCTTAAATTTCCCATTATAAATGCAGCTACTAAATCTATTTCGGCATTTAACTGATCCCACCTAAAACGCTGCCAGTTTCCATTATATTGTGACCATCGATATAAATTAGCAAAGCTATAAAGCTGAAGGAAGGCTGTTAAAAATCGCACTGAAGTCAACGTTGAGGGTGAAAAGGGGGGGGGGACGACACAGAGCACGGTGTATCTTTCTATACAGAAATAAATCCAATAAAGGCAACCGCTATAAAAATTCCCTACATGGTCTTATTAAAAAATGTGCTAAGCTAGTGAGATCCCTTCTTTCTTTCTTTTTTCCCACCAACCGTTGTTGAAATTTTCCCTTGCTTCGCAAGCAATTTGTCACGAATTATGGAAATTTCATCTTTGAAGAAAAATATGTTGCATAGCTGCTATTTTGGGCGAGTGGCATTTTAATGCTTAACTGCAGACAGGAATGTAGCCTTCACAGCCACACCAGAAGAAGCAAGCTATTATACACACCACACATGCAATAAAAATTCAAGGAAGGAAGGATGGGATAAATGACTTTCTCCAAAATAACCCTCTGGGTCCTGTCAAGTCTCCCCACCTATTTGTGCAGAGGAAACATATACAGGTCGTCCTCAATTTACAACAGTTCGTTTAGCGACCTTTCCAAGTTACAAGGCACGGGGAAAAAATGGCTTACGACCATTTTTTATCGTTTTAACTGTTGCCACATCAATCCCCAGGGTCACGTGAACAAAATTCAGATGCTTGGAAACTTGTATGTATTTACGACGGTTGCAGGCTCACATGATCCCCTTTTGGGACATTCTGACAAATAAAGCCAATGGGGGAAGCCAGAATCACTTAACAACCGTGTGACTAATTTAACAACTGCAGTGATTCACTTTAACAAATGTGGAAGGAAAATCGTAAAACAGAGCAAAACTCATTTAACAAAGGTCTCATTTAGCGACAGAATTGTTGGGCTCCACTGAGGTCGTAAGCTGAGGACTACCTGTGCTTGGTGGTTTTATTTAAGCTAAGGGGCATAACATGTTTTAAAATCCAGTGGCAAATATAACGCATGGTGAATGTTATGCAGAAGACTTGACGTCAGATAACATTTAAAATGTTTTTATCTTTCAACCATCGAAACAAAAGAATCAGGTACGTAATAACAATAATGTGACAGTACTTACAGGCTTTTGTTGTGGGGCAGTGCTCACTAAAAAATAAAATAAGAGACAGCCAGAGTCACATTTAGGAATATTCAAGTGTATGTTTAAAAAAATAGCAAACAATGGATATAAGACTCAGCCAGAGACAAATTCCTTGTGTGTCCGATCACACTTGGCCAATAAAGAATTCTATTCTGTCCTGTTCTGTTCTATTCTGTATTTGTATTCTCTATTCTATATCCTATTCTCCCATCTATCCTGCTTGGATCCCAATGTTCCTAGCCAAGCAACAATCCATTCCAAACTCTGTTCTCCTTCCAGAAAAACCTGAGACGTTCAGTCACAGGATGACAACATTATTACAGGCCGAGAGAGATTTCTATATATTGCCCAGGTAGAACTGGAACGTTCAATCCAGCTTCAAACCTGTTCAAAGAATGAACTAGGATGCGCAAATAAAGGTGTTGGGAAATGTTTTGACCTCTCTAACAAAGTTAAATGAATGGAATGGAATGGAATAGAATAGGAAATAATAGGAATAGAATAGAATAGAATAGAATAGAATAGAATAGAATAGAATAGAATAGAATAGAATAGAATAGAATAGAATAGAATAGAATAGAATAGAATAGAATATAGGAATGAAGAATAGAATGGAATGGAATGGAATGGAATAGAATAGAATAGAATACAATAATGAAGAATAGAATAGAATAGAATAGAATAATGAAGAATAGAATAGAATAGAATAGAATAGAATAGAATAGAATAGAATAGAATAGAATAGAATAGAACAGAAAATATGGAACAGAACGGAACAGAACAGAATAGGAATTCAAATGGAATGGAATAGGGAACAGAATAGGGAACAGAACAGAACGGAACAGAGCAGACAACCTTTATTGTCATTTTTTACTGGCACACATTAAAAATGAAATTTTGTTGTTTGCTCTCTCCAAAGTGTACACATACATAATACACATTTAAGCATGCTATATACAACATATGTATAAACCTACGCCCTTATGTATAAATATAAATATTAATCGTGTGTGTGTGTGTGTGTGTGTTAAAAGAAATACACTCTTCTTCCTTTCGTATGGCAAAGTGGCTGAAAATTTACACGTTCCCATTAAGTGCCTTTAAAACGTATTATCATTCCCATTAAGCAAAATCGACCCAGGGTTATTACACCATGGCTTGCTGAAAACACGAAATTTTAAACTCTACCTGCGGAGCCAGAGGGAGGAGGGGCTCCTGCTTTCTGCCACTCAGTAGCTTCCGCCGCCATTCTCCGCACGTAGGTGTCATCTACACACATCAAGATGTTTTCTGGTTTGATATCCGTATGAATGATCTTACATTTGCTGTGGAGGTAATCTAAACCCTGCAATACCTGATTACAAAATATTCAGATGGAGAATAAGGGCATTACCATCAAAAACAGCCACGCGGGTCAGGATTCAACAGTTTTAGCACCAACAGGAGTTTATTCCTAGCCTTCCAGATGTTGCTTAATTTCAGCATTACGAATAGGGCGACATTAAAAAAAAAAAATTCCCCAAAGTAATATTCTGAAAATCATGAGCCCTGGTGGTTAGAATGCGGTACTGCAGGCCACGTCTACAGTTCGATCCTGACTAGCTCAAGGTTGACTCGGCCTTCCATCCTTCCGAGGTTGGTAAAATGAGGACCCAGATTGTTGGGGGCCATAGGCTGATTCTGTAAACCACTCAGAGAGAGCTGTAAAAGCACTACAAAGCAGTATATAAGTCTAAGTGCTAGTGCTATGCCTGTATTAAATGCTATGTAAGACTGGCTGAGACAAGCACAACGTCATTTCATGTACTGCTACATGTTGTAACATGCAGTTTTTCGGCTATTAAGAATAATGTCAGTAACTAATTGTCTAAACTGGAACTCCTCAAATATTCCTATTTCCAAGTATTAAGATCTCGGTGTTTTATAACTTTACACTCATGAGGAATTCCTGGCCAGGTTTCTCCTTAACACCACAAATAGCTGGAAGTAATCCAAAAAAAAAGGGGGGGGGACTAAAAACACAATATTTCCACGTTTTGCTGGACCAGACATGTCAAGCTTGCGACGTCACGTGACGTCGCGCAATGTATCGGGACAGTTTTGCTATTGCCGGCAATGGGATGGGCACAGCTTCCGCGTGACGCATCCGGCCCGCGGGCCGGCAGTTTGACACCCCTGTGCTAGACAATGATATATTAATACCTAAACTGACATATTAAATACCAAAACCTTACCTGTTTTATTATACTTTTTACACAATGGATCGGAAGGCCCTGATAGCTGGACTTAATTATCCATTTTAAAAGGTGATGTCCGAGTACCTCAAAAACCATACAGACATCTGTGTTTCCATTAAGGATAAATGGCAAGGGATTTTTATTGGCGCACAATTGTGTTTACAGAGCCATTACAAAGAGGACTTCTGCTGCAATTGCACGATGGAACGGACTCTTTTGCAAGGTTCTTATATAAAGTAAAGACAAGCGTTAAGATAAATTGCACAGCCCCAGACTGGACCCATCAAGAATAAACATGGGCAGATAAATACGATCATGAGGACCAGTTTGGTGTGGTGGTTAAGGCATCACGCTAGAAACCGGAGACTTGTGAGTTCCAGTCCTGTTTTAGACATACATCCAACTGAGTGACCCTGGGCCAGTCACTCTCCCTCAGCCCTAGGAAGGAGGGAATGGCAAACCACTTTTGAGAAACTTGCCAAGGAAACTGATGGAGTATCCAAGGATCGATCACAATTGAATGGGGGGGGGGAAATACGAGCAGGGTCTACAGATTAACTTTATGAAATAAAATGCTTTAATAAAATAGCGAGAGAAAAAAATAAAAGCTCATAATGTATGCAGATGAGATGGCTGGATGGAGTCACTGAAGCAGTAGGTGTGAATTTAAATGGACTCCAGAAGATGGTAGAGGACAGGAAGACCTGGAGGAATGTTGTCCATGGGGTCGCGATGGGTCGGACACAACTTCGCAATTAACAACAACAACAATGTATGCAGAACATCCCTGTGACACCAACTCATGCGACTGCAAAAGGTATTTTCAGTCTAGTATAAGCCAAAAGAACGTAAATTATTCCTGTAGCAATGACGCCTTGTAAATAATTACAATTATAACAGGGATCTTCAAACTTGGCCCTTTTATGACTGGTGGACTTCAACTCCCAGAATTCCTCAGCCAGCCATGCTGAGGGGAAAGGGAGAGGTTTCCAAGCTGAGCCATGCTGGCTAAGGAATTCTGGGAGTTGAAGTCCACGAGTCATAAAAGGGCCAAGTTTGAAGACCCCTGAATTATAATGAAACATCGATCTGTTATAGAATCAGCTGGTGTTTTATTTAGTGACAGTGTATATGTTTGACTGTCAAAAGTAGACAATATGGAAACAGACCCATTCCCATAGATATAAAAATAGACAAAGGTGCAAATATAAATATTACATTGCATTATACAAATTAAAAGATTACAAAATAAATATTGTATATTGTAATATAACTTGCTAGTTGTATTTACGGCACTCAAGGACATTGAGTTTAGAACAGTTTAGAACATGAAAACCTTTATGTGGTCAGTATTTTAAGAAAGGCTGGCTATTTTGAAAGATAACTCCCGTATAAACCTGAATAATCTGAAATTTAAAGTCTTATTTTCCAAAAATATAAAAAGATAAACCCCGTATAAACCTGAACAATCTGAAATTTAAGTACAAAAGTACTTCCAAAAGTACAAAAATATTCAAATTATTACAAAAGTTATTGACCATATCACCTATTTTTAAAAGTGTAAAAATGCCAATTTTGGAGTTTTATAAGAAAATACAGGTGAGCACTCAAAAAACATATGACTTTCTTTAACCACTGTATGAAATGTCTGAACGATCGCTGAAATATCCTTATACTTTAAAAAATATTTATTTCTTAAAATAATAATAAAGTTGGAAGGGGCCTTGGAGGTCATCTAGTCCAACCCCCTGCTTTCTACAGCATTTCCCACCATAATAATTCATTCTTAGAGAACTGACCCACTAACGTAGCATAATATTCTGAAGGGGATGAACAAGCTCTTCTAATATTGCTTAAAAAGGAAAGGCAGAAAAGATACGTATGCCGTTCAAGCCAGAAATTTTAAAGTCGTCAATTAATTGCACCACCATGTCTTTATTTGGATCGTTAGGGTCACTTTCACGGACCTAAAAACAAAGACGAGAAACATCATGTTACAGTTTAGATTAAGAAGCGGCAACATTTATATTTTAACCACTTATTTTAAAGGCAAGGCAGGTATCATAGTTCCAAAAGAGAAGTCCTAAGCAAGAGGTTTCCTTAAAAAAAACCTATTTATTGGCTACAAAGTACGGGCATGGTCAAAGATGAAACCAAGACCGAAGGCATAACTGTAGGTTATTATGAGAAAGAGGGTATAAATTTGATTTTACACATATTAACTGCGGCAAGAATTGTACTCCCTCAATATTGGAAAAATGAAGATCTACCAGCGAAGGAAGTGTTAATTAAAAAAAATCTTAAAAGTGTGCAGAAATGGATAGATTGACTTTGAAAATGAAAGAGAAAGAAGACTCATTTTATTTTAGAACAGGGGTGTCAAACTCAATTTCACTGAGGGCCGCATCAGCACTGCGGTTGCCCTGGGGGGGGGCGGGTGGGTGTGGCTAGAGTGGGTGCAGCCTACTGGATGGGTGTGGATGGAGTCGGTGTGGCCTACTGGGTGGGCGTGCCCAGTTCTACATCATTCGTGTCAAGGGTGCCTGTGGGGGCCTGGGCAGGAGTGGGACAGATCTGAGGGTCTTTGGCAGAAGGGGGTGGGACTGGGGCAAGGGCCAAGGCATGGTCCACTGGGGCAAGTGCCAAGATGGCCACCACAAAATTGTACATTGGCTCCCGGCCGGCCTGGGCCAGGGCCAAGGCAATGGGGGCCGTTCCCTCACTGTTTCCAGGATGGCTTCGCGGGCCACATGAAAACACTTCGCGGGCCGCATCCGGCCCCCGGGCCTTGTGTTTGACATGTCTGCTTTAGAACATGGAATACTTTTTATCATTGGCTAGAAAAATGAGGCAGAGAGAAAGGAACTTACTGTGTATTAGTAAAGTAGGCATTGAAACCCAGACAAAGTGTTGCTGACAATATTTTAAGCAGTTGTGATTATAAAAAAACTAATATATAGCAACCCGCCAAAACCTCAGCAGCAGTGACCTTGGTTCCCACAGGACAATTTATTGTTTTGTCTAACCTTAAAAGCACACATCCTCCCCCCTCCCAACTGTGGCCACCCAAAACAAAGTTGCGGCGTTGACAGTAGGTTTGAACAGGCCTTGTGGTTTTCACTGCCTTCCTGGACTCCTAAAATTAAGTCGTAAAATTACCTACAACTGTAGAAGCGCTTTTCAATTCATCGCTCGAAAGAATGGGACGTTGTCTTGATACTTACACACTTCAGCAATTTTATTTCATCCAAGGCTGTCTCCGTATAATGTTGAGCGCTTTTCACAACTTTCATTGCGACAAACCGTTTCCCCCTTTAAAATAATAGTTAATATATAGAGAGAGATTTATCAATATTATATTCTTTTTTCTATTTAAAGGAAGAAATAGAGAAAACAGAGACACTAAGTACAAGTTCACTACAAATGATAACTAGGCAGGATCCCATTTGGATTGGTCAACCGGGACCAGAGGTTTAATCTTCCAAGCTTTTGGACTCGTGCTGAAGACCAACTTCTGGAAACTTCTCTCTGTCCAGAATGTGTGCTTTGATCTATATTCTATGTGTAATATTTATGTGGTGCCTTCCTATTGGTTGACTGGTCTATTGAGGGCCAGTGATTAGCTGTCGTTTCCTTGTGCTGCCATTGTAACTTCAAAGGGTCACTAAAAGAAGGATTGTAAGTCGAGGACCACCTGTGTTTTCTACGATTTCCCAACACTCAATGACAGCATAAGGAAACAATAGCCAATCACCAGCCATCACCAGACCAATCAACCAATAGGAAGGCACCACAATAAATATTACACATAGAAGTTCCCTGAGAATGGGCTCCAACACAAATCTGAAAGCTCAGAAGTTTTAAGCTTCTGGTCCTGGTCCAATTAGGATCCTGCAACATTATCCCGGAACACGTATATTTGCTTTCATTTGTAACGGTAACAACATTTCAGTAATATTCAGATGACTAAATGACAGTCATAACCTTTTCTTCAATAATTTACCTTTAACTAATGGGATTTAAAGTAACATTTTTAGCAACCAAATCAGAAGTATAATTAGTACAATTAGATTATCTATCTATCTATCTATCTATCTATCTATCTATCTATCTATCTATCTACCTACCTACCTACCTACCTACCTATCTATCTATCTATCTATCTATATCTAATCTATCTATCTATCTATCTATCTATCTATCTATCTATCTATCTATCTATCTATCTATCTACCTATCTATCTATCTATCTAATTATCTATCTAATCTATCTATCTATCTATCTATCTATCTATCTATCTATCTATCTATCTAATTATCTATCTAATTATCTATCTATCTATCTATATCTTATCTAATCTATCTATCTATCTATCTATCTATCTATCTATCTATCTATCTAATCTATCTAAGCTATCTATCAATCTATCAATCTATCATCTAGCTTATCTATCTATCTATCTATCTATCTATCTATCTATCTATCTATCTATCTATCTAATTTATCTATCTGTATCTATCTATCTAATCTTCTAATCCAGTGGTTCTCCACCTGTGGGTCGGGACCCCTTTTGGGGTCGAATGACCATTTCACGGGGGTTGCCAAACAATGCAGTCCGCCATTTTTTCCCCCTTTTCCTTAGCTGTGCTACTCCCTTTTATTCTATTGGCTTTTGAAAGCCAATAGAATAGACTCTCTTGAATAGAGTCTAATTCTATTGGCTTTCAAAAGCCAATAGGAATTGTCCAGGCTGTCTCTGCCCTGCTGAGCCCGCCAAAAGTCCCATTCTGCAAACGGTGCTGCAAGTTATCTGCAGCGAAGGCGAGCTGTCTGGAACTTTCCACCCCTCCCTGCTGAGCAACTACTAAAAATGTAAGGAAAAGAGGGCCAGGGGTGGGAGGTGGGAGGCCGGCGGGCGCAGGGAGGGTTGCTGGTGCGCGTGGGACCCGGTGGGTGCCTTACCTCCCTTGGGCTGGGCCAGCTGGTGGCCCAGCCGATGGTCGGCTTGCGCCGTCTCTGCCACTTGCCAGCTACGCCTCGGCTGGAGCAGGGGGCGGCACCACGCATGCGCAGCGCTCCCGGGCAGGGAAAGTCCTCGACTTACGACCGGTTGGATAGTCCTTGACTTACGACCGGTTGGGTAGTCCTCGACTTATGACTGGTTGGGGGTCGCGGCATTAAAAAGATTGAGAACCACTGTTCTAATCTATCTTATCTATCAATGTATCTTATCTATCTAATCTATCTATCTATCTATCTATCTATCTATCTATCTATCTATCTATCTAATTATCTATCCATCCATCCATCCATCCATCCATCCATCCATCCATCCATCCATCCATCCAATAAAAACAAGATGCAGAGAGAAAGAACATATCTTACTGCATGTCCCAGCATAGCCAGACTGTAGAGAAGTGACCCCATCCTAATTTTCTGATAACGTGATATCGACCATTGAAAAGATCTCCAATTTTCACTGGATGGTAGCCACCTTTCCAAAAAATAAAAGGATATAATTAAGGATATAATTTAATTTGCAGCATTTTACTTACGTATGCATGAAAGGATCTCAATATCGCCAGCTACCTACAGAATTGCAAATGTAAACGTTTGCATAGACCTTTGCTGACTAAAATGGAACAATTCTGAGAAGACATGCCTAAGATTGCATTGCTGGATTTAATTTGTTGTTCCAAAAATATCCGGCAACACACTTTAAAGATTTAATTGTTTTCTGAAGCTTCATTGTATCGTAATTGCGAAGACAGTACCTTAGTCTATGAAAATATTTCATCCCTCCACCCCTCCTTCCATCCATCTAGCCCTCCCTCCCTCCTTCCACCCACCCATCCATCCAAATCTCCTTCCACCCATCCATCCATCTATCTAAGCCTCCCTCCCTCCACCCACCCACCCACCCGTCCACCCATCCATCCCTTCCTCCACCCATCCATCCATCCGTCTATCCATCCATCCAACCAACCCTTCCTCCACCCACCTATCCATCCATCCATCCATCCATCCATCCATCCATCCAACCCTCCCTCCTTCCATCCATCCATCCATCCACCCACCCATCCATCCAACCTTCCATCCATCCATCCATCCATCCATCCATCTAACCTTCCATCCATCCATCCAACCCTCCCCCCTCCATCCAAACATCCATCCATCCATCCATCCATCCATCCAACCCTTCTTCCATCCATCCAACCTTCCATCCATCCATCCATCCCTTCCTCCACCCACCTATCCATTCATCCATCCATCTAACCTTCCCTCCCTCTACCCATCCATCCACCCATCCATCCAACCTTCCTTCCATCCATCCATCTAACCTTCCATCCATCCATCCATCCATCCAACCCTCCCTCCCTCCCTCCAACCTTCCATCCATCCACCCATCCAACCCTTCCTCCACCCACCTATCCATCCATCCATCCATTCATCTAACCCTCCCTCCCTCCATCCAACCTTCCATCCATCCATCCATCCATCCATCCACCCATCCATCCATCCAACCCTTCCTCCACCCACCTATCCATTCATCCATTCATCCATCCATCCAACCCTCCCTCCCTCCACCCATCCATCCATCCATCCAACCTTCCATCCATCCATCCATCCAACTTTCCATCCATCCATCCAACCCTCCCTCCCTCCATCCAACCTTCCATCCATCCACCACCCATCCATTCAACCCTCCCTCCACCATCTGTCCATCCAACCTTCCATCCATCCATCCATCCATCCATCCCTCCCTCCACCCATCCGTCCGTCCATCCATCCATCTAACCTTCCTTCCTTCCATCCATCCATCCTTCCAACCCTCCCTCCACCCATCCGTCCGTCCATCCATCCATCTAACCCTCCTCCCTCCCTCCCTCCAGTATATAAAGCTATCCATTTGTCCCATTTTATTGGGTGGTGAACCCAATAAAAATAAGACATTTCATTGACCAACAAAATCAAATAAAACCAAACTGAAGTTCAGTAAAACACAAACCCATTAACCACATGCACACATATCACAGCTCTCGTAGGTAACTCATTTCCAATTGGTCTGTGTTTGTTTCAATGGAAAGTTCCCTGCTTCCCTTCCCTCTACCAAGACTTTATCAATACAACACTTTAATACCAGTATCAAATTCTTGATGTTCTAGACCTCATTTTAGTGAGTTGAATGAAATGGGGGGGGGGACTTCGCTTAGATAAAATCCCTTTTTGGTATTTTATGGATCCACAAAATACATAAAACGCTCCCTATGTTACATTACAGTCCTATTCTATACCAGTGCAAATTCTGATTTATCGTTTTAGTATATGCAAATAATATAGGCAAACTCATTCAAATTAAACAAACATTCAGTATTAACAGGATCCCCACCACATTAACTGATTAAAATGAGAGCTTATTTTATTAGATATCCTATCAGCATTTCTCTATCAAAGGCTGTTATATTGTATTAGATCAAAATACATTTTTTTTGGTTATGGCTTACCTTACTTTATACATTCATTCTGGTTTATAAACACAGATTATCGTTCAACACAGTGTGTGAGCACAATAACTGCCATTTATTTTGCAAACCACAATAAAATAAGCCATGGCTTGGCCTGAAAATACTCTCTACGTGTTACACAAGTACTGTTTACTATTAAAACAGAAAAAAATCTTTATTCAACGTCTTCTCTACAAAGTTGCAGTATTAATAAGGACTACCCCACTAGCAGTTGTGTCTCACTTGTAGACCAGCTCAAGTAAATGCAGCTCCCAAAGTTTATACAAAATCATTTCTAAGATTCAGAGTTTGCAACTGCTGCAAAATGAAGACACTCCAATGAGCCTTTGATTCGTTTCAAATCGCACCCAATGACATTTCAAATTATTTCCCAAATTTCAATTATTGGCGTTTGCCAGTACAAAAGTCCTCAGAAATTGAAAATGTTCTCAATTGGTTAGGTAATCTTGGTCCTTCAAATGTCAGTGTAATTCCCATCAGCCTCTTTAGCCTAGCCCAGTGGGCGAGGAATTTGGGGAGATCAGGAATAAGTGGGAGACGTAACTTGATCTAAATTCCCTGATCTAAATTCTCTGTGACAGCCGTGAAGAACACATCTGGATAATTACAATCAAGTTACGAATCATTTATTTTCTAAATCTGAAATACTCCGTTGTCATTTTTTTTTTTTAAGAAAGGCAAATAAGTTAATTCAAAAGCAAACTGGAGGTCACAAACCGTACAGAAAGAAAAAAAAAAGGGGGGGGGGTTATTAGCATCTGAAAAAAAAAAACACCTACATGATTAGGCAGAGGAAAAAGCTGTCACTTTTCAATGCTTCTTCAAAACATCTGCCTTTGAAAGTTAGGGATTTCCAGAGTATTTAATTCTTCATTTCTTTTTTTTTTTTTTCAAGAGAAACTTCACTAGGGATATAAACTGTCAATTCACCTTACAGTACAGGCTATCAGACCAGTCTCAAGGAGACTACGAAGGGAAGAATTTGTCCAAAAATTTGCACTCCTCACCATCCAGGCAGAGCTGAAGAAGCCTCTGGGATGAGAAGCGAAATGTTTTCAAAAGAAATATAAGGCAGTCCAGTTTCCTCCTGGAAAAAAAAGCACCTTTGCCCAAAATCTGGATCAATCTGCTTATCAAGGAGGATTAATATATGCAAATATGAAAGAAAAACACACTAAAATTCGTGTTGTCATTTGAGAGACTAATTTAGTATTTGCAATCAAAATGCAAGCACACCCTAGGGCAGCGGTTCTCAACCTGTGGGTCGGGACCCCATTTGGCGTCGAACGACCATTTTACAGGGGTCGCCAAACAACGCAGTCCGCCATTTTTTCCCCCTTTTCCTTAGCTGTGCTACTCCCTTTTATTCTATTGGCTTTTAAAAGCCAATAGAATAGACTCTCTTGAATAGAGTCTAATCCTATTGGCTTTCAAAAGCCAATAGGAATTGTCTAGGCTGTCTCTGCTCTGCTGAGCCCGCCAAAAGTCCCATTCTGCAAACGGTGCTGCACCAGTTGAGTAGTCCTCGACTTACGACCGGTTGAGTAGTCCTCAACTTACGACAGGCTGGGGGTCGCGGCATTAAAAAGGTTGAGAACCACTTCACTAGGGCATTCGGAAAATCTACTTAAATAGATAAGTAAAGCTGGCTGGGCTTTATTTTTATTTTTAACCCATTCAACCATTTTTAAAAATCTGCACCCACTAATAATTAATCTTTCCTTATGTACATACAGAATTTTCACGCGCTGTTCTTACGTAATACTATCTTAGCGGCAATGAAAAAAAAATCAGCCAACGTCATTTTAACAAGTCTATATTCTGAATGGCAAAAAGAAAAACCAAGGTAAAAAAAAATGTGACATTCGGCATCAATTCTATCGCTCTTTTAAAAAGAGCTGTTCTGTAACAAGAAGGCCACAAAGCCAAGAGTGAAAATGTTTCACGTGATGGAGGGCTGTCTGGCTTGGAAAAGAAAGAAGTAGAAATACAGAGATGATTCCTTTGCAAAGTACCTCTTGAATGTGCTATTATTTTAAGCTGGCAAATGGGGGGGGGGAAATTCCTGCCTTTGTTAGCTCAATGAATAGGAGACATCGCCAGAGTCTAGAATTAAAAAAAGAGCTAAAGAAAAGAAAAAACGTCTAGTCCACCAAGGAAAAGACACGTGGACCTGTGGCACACAAACTCTACAGGAGTTTCCAACTGTTCTAGGCACATCTGGACTGCTCTTTATTTACTGACTGTTCTGGGCACATCTGGACAGCTATTTACTTACTTATTTACTTACTTAATTGGTAAAGGAGACTATCTGTAATCAGGGTTTGTATGGTGGGGTCCTTGGTGCTTGCTAACCTTGGTGGTTTTCTTGAAGACGTTTCATTATCCAAACTAGGTAACATCATCCGTGCTAGAGCAAGCAGTGAGGTTTGCTCTCAATTTAATTTTCTACTGCAGGGGTCCCCAATCCCCGATCCATGGACTAGTACCGGGCCGCGGCATGCCAGCAACCAGTCCACACAAACAAGCAAAGCCCCATCTGCACACAAAACCACGTCCCCTCCCCTCCGGTCCGTGGGAAAACCTCTCTCCACGGAACCGGTCCCTGGTGCCCAGAAGGTTGGGGACCACTGCCCTAGTTCAGGGGTCTCCAACCCCCCCAGTCTGTGGACCAGTACCGGGTCACAGCAGGCCAGCAACCGGTCCGCACAAACAAGCAAATCCCCATCTGCACACAAAACCACATCCCCCCCTCCGGTCCGTGGGAAAACCTCTCTCCACGGAACCGGTCCCTGGTGCCCAAAAGGTTGGGGACCACTGCCCTAGTTCAGGGGTCCCCAACCCCTCAGTCTGTGGACCAGTACCAGGTCGCGGCAGGCCAGCAACCGGTCCACACAAGCAAGCAAAGGCCCATCTGCACACAAAACCACATACCCCCCCCCCTCCGGCCTGCGGAAAAACCTCTCTCCACGGAACCGATCCCTGATGCCCAAAAGGTTTGGGACTCCTGCCCTACTTCAGGGGTCCCCAACCCCCCCGGTCTGTGGACAAGTACCGGGCCGCGGCAGGCCAGCAACCGGTCCACACAAACAAGCAAAGCCCCATCTGCACACAAAACCACGTGTCCCCCCCCCGGTCCGCGGGAAAACCTCTCTCCACGGAACCAGTCCCTGGTGTCCAAAAGATTGGGGACCTCTGTTCTAGTGTACTGTCTAGTTTGGTAATGAAACATTGGCAGGAAAGCAACCCATTTCAGTGAGCACCAAGGACCATTAATTAATTAATTAATTTCATTCAGAGACTACCCATTTCACTCACAGAATGACTCTGGGTTGAATACAATGAAAAAATATTGCTTCCTCTTTCCCCCATCTAATTTGGAAATCAAGAGAAAGCAGGGACTCAGAACTGCTGGCCGAGGTTCTTCAAACTACCCTTCGCTGGGATTAATCAAATGAGAGAGGTTTTTTTTTTAAATACTCATCACCTACCTATTAAAAATCATTTAATGAATCGGTGTCACTAACGAGCCGAAATTCTGCAATCCAAAACTGGAATCAGACGTTATATACATATGAACCCACAAGCGCTACTGTTGAGAAATAGTTAAAAGTATATGTATAGTGGTACCTCGGTACTCGTTGTTAATTGATTCCGGGAGCCACAATGAGTACCAAAAACGATGAGTACCAAACAAATGTTTCCCATAAGGCATAATATAGTAAGTCACAAGGCAGCTGACACGGACAAATTCTAGCTTGTGGGTTGAGTACCGAACAAATGATGAGCAACGGGACAAATGTTTCACGTCAAAATCCACTGAATACCAAATTCGATGAATTCCAATGTACCACTGTATAAGAAGACTATACGCTATTTCAACTATAACATGGGAAGGTGTTATGGTGCTGAATCTCAACCATTCATGCTTCCTTGTTAGGTTAAAGGGTTTGTTGGTTTCAGTGCCAAGACATACAATAAAGCAGGGGTCCCCGACCCCCGAGTCCCTGGACCAGTACCGGGTCACGGCATGGCAGCAACAGGGCCACACAAACAAGGAAAGCCCCATCCGCGGGATGCAGGCAGCACGCAAAACCACTCCCCCCCTTCGGTCCGCGGAAGGTAGATTCAATTGATAACAGGAAATATTTCAGTGGTGGCGAACCTATGGCACGCGTGCCAGAGGCGGGCACATGTGCCGTTGCCCCAGCCTTGCTTCCCCGTGACCCCCTCCTCTCTAGCAGCCCCCCTGAAGGAGAGTCGCCCCCGAGCGTGGCCCACGCGGAGCAGCGCAGCCAAGGACATGACAGCCAGGTAGAGTAGACAAGACTCTGCCCTCCCACCCCATCACGCAGTTGACGCTGCAGGGCACAGGCAGAGAGTGTGACCACCATAGTGCTGCTGGGCTGCCTGGGCGATCTGCGGCGGGCCCTGGAGGCGGTGAGTGGTCCTGTGGGCAGGCGGGGCAGGGGATGGGGGGCAGAATGGGGGCGGGCAGGGAGGGTGGAGCAGGGGCACGACCAGTTTTTGGACACTCGGTCTCTAAAAGGTTTGCCATCACTGATGTGTCCTTAATAGTATTAAAAACATGAATCCCGGGTATACACATAATGTGAAGTAAAGTAAGGTGATCACCAAGATAAAATCATAAACACAAATGTTTAATCTACAAAACCAAGCTTTCGTCGGCCACACTACCGACATCGTCAGGGTATAAAATGCTGGATCCGGGAGTCCGTTTTTATGTGGCTGGCTGCCTCTGCGCTTTGACCCTGGATAGGCAAAGCATAGGCAAGCATCCAGTTGTCCTGACGGTGCTTTTCCAAAAAGCAAGTGGACTTTCTTGTTTTTTTCCTCGAACTTTTCGCTCCTCATCCCAGAAGCTTCTTTGGTTCTGACTGGTTTTCAACGGGGAAAAAAAAGAAAAACAAAAAAACCCCAAGAAAGCCTTTGGAAAAAGCATCTTTGGGACAGCCGTGACCTGGATGGATTGATGATCTCCACAGGCATCCAAGCATCCTGTTCTAATCATTAATCCCGTTATTTTTAACCAACTTACCTTTGCAATAATCTGCAGGATCTTCCTGTTCCTCATCATCGGATCCTAGAATTTCTTCCTCTGGTTCCGGCGGGGTCGGTTCTGGCAACGGTGGTGGTGGAGGAGGAGGTGGCGGCGGTGCGGAGGGAACTTTTTGTGGAGGCTCTGGCCTACAAATAAAATATATGGATATGTATATATATATTTGTCCTTGATTATGCTAAAACTACAAATCCTGGGTATACTCATTCTTGAAAAAAACAATTGAACACCAGGATAAAATACAAACAAAACTGTTTAATACACTTAGCTTTCGTCGGCTAGCTGCCGATGTCATCAGAGTAAAATGCTGGCCTTTTGGGAGCTTGCTTATGAGATTCCCAGGTCTAGGAACACACGGACTGATGTGGGACACCTAGACACAATATGGCCAATTGGGGCAGGTAAACCAGTAACTCGCTCCATGAGCAGAGCGCAAAAATGGCTGGCTTCATAAGCAAGCTCCCAAAAGGCCAGCATTTTACTCTGACGATGTCGGCAGCTAGCCGACGAAAGCTAAGTGTATAAAACAGTTTTGTTCTGCAGTCATACTTTTTACAATCTCTATATACATGTTCAGAAAGTAAAACTCTGGAGCAAATTTCCCAAGAGCTTCCTCTTTCCCTGGCTTTTAATTCAAACATTCCTTCAGAAAGATGACAATTTATTCCGCGCGGGCTACAGAAATGAATCTGAAAAATGTTACAGGACATGGCAGGGATTTTTATGTAGGATTTAAAGTGCAGGCGCGGACCCATAAAATCAGATTAAAAGACAGGAGGAAAGCCACTAGCTCTGTTCCCCAACCTGGTCAGTATAAACTACCGTCATTTGAATAAAATGGTACTATCCAGATCCAAATTGGGTCAGTCACTGGGACCGAAGGTTTCGGTCTTCCGAGCTTACAGACTCGTGCTGGAGCCGGTCCTCAGGGAACTTGTCTCTCACTAGAATGTGTGCGGCTCTGGATGTGGTATTTATAGTGCCTGTTGTATGTGGCTTTCTAGATATTATTAGGGTGTGTTGCTAGAAGTCATTGGATGTTTCTTTGTTTGTGCTGCCCAGTCCTCACTTCTTAAGGACTTGATAGACTGGGGGTAAATCAGCATTCCCGCTCACTGGAGAGGGGCCCGTTTCCCAGGCTTCAATCCCTGAGCAGGCTGTTTTTGTGCCTGCTCATCCGACAATCGTAGTAGCGGCAAAACTGAATCTAGCCCACACCCTGCTAGAGAGGAAAAGGCTGAGGATGGGTTCCAGCATGGAAGGCAAAACCCAGATTGGATCCTGCAACATTATCTCGGGACACGTATGTTCACCTCTGTTCGTAAAAACGGTACTTCTTTCAAGATGTGACGCTTTTTTAAAAAAACTTTGCTCACAGCAGCAAAAGGACCGCAACTTCGCTTACAGGTAGCCCTCGACTAACAAGCACAGCTGAGACCAGGTTTTCTGTTGCTAAGCAAGACTGTTGTTCGGCGAATCGGGCCTAGTTTTATAGCGTTTTTTTCTGATGCGGTTGTTAAGTGAATCACTGTTCTTGAGGGAACCCTGCAATCGTTAAGTAAATGTGCCCTCCCCCCCCCAAGGACTCTGCTTGAGGTTGTATCAAATGGCAATCCCATGACCCCGGGATGCTGCAACTGTTGTAAATATATGGGGGTTGCCAAGCACCCAAATTTTGATCACATGATCATGGGGATGCTGTGACAGCTGTAAGTATGAGGAATGGTGCATAAGCAGTGGTGGGATTCAGCCGGTTCGCACCACTTCGGCCGAACCAGTAGCTAATTTTTTTGTTGCTCAGGCCCAGAACAGATTTCCAGAAGCGGCATCCACGCAGAGAACCGGTTGTTCACTTATTTGAATCCCACCACTAGATGGATGGATGGATGGATGGATGGATGGATGATAGATAAGAGATAGACAGACAGACATAGATATAGATAGACAGAAAGATAGACAGACAGACAGACAGACAGACAAACAGAGATATAGATAGACAGGCCGACAGAGATATAGATAGACAGAGAGACATATGCAGACAGACAGACAGAGATATAGGTAGGTAGGTAGGTAGGTAGGTAGGTAGGTAGGTAGGTAGGTAGGTAGGTAGGGTGGTGGGATTCAGCCGGTTCGTACCACTTTGGCAGAACCGGTAGCTAATTTTTTTTGTTGCCCAGGCCCAGAATGGACTTCTGGAAGCAGTATCCACACAGAGAACCAGGTGTTCATCTATTTGAATCACTAAACGAATGGCTGCAAGTTGAGGACTGCCTGTATAAAAAAATTGAAATTTCTATAACTCAAGTTTGCGTCTCTCT